>NC_068405.1:2603694-2894366 GCF_023724105.1 Carassius gibelio | reverse complement strand
TACTGAATGAAACAGCTTTCTCTATTAGAGAGACAAGCTTTTGAGCAGATTTGGGCTAGATTTCACTTCATTTGAACAGAAGTACTATTTCAGCATTACTGGACTCAGAAAGCTGTAAACTGACAATCTTGATCATTGAAGTCCTAACATAAGTTTTTGTGCATATAACTTCTAACACATTAAAAACTGTCTTACAGCATTGCAGAAAACATTGCATTTCATATGGCATAAGCATCTATCAGTTTGGCAAGATTTGCACTGAATACTGAATGAAACAGCTTTCTCTATTAGAGAGACAAGCTTTTGAGCAGATTTGGGCTAGATTTCACTTCATTTGAACAGAAGTACTATTTCAGCATTACTGGACTCAGAAAGCTGTAAACTGACAATCTTGATCATTGAAGTCCTAACATAAGTTTTTGTGCATATAACTTCTAACACATTAAAAACTGTCTTACAGCATTGCAGAAAACATTGTATTTCATATGGCATAAGCATCTATCAGTTTGGCAAGATTTGCACTGAATACTGAATGAAACAGCTTTCTCTAATAGAGAGACAAGCTTTTGAGCAGATTTGGGCTTGATTTCACTTCATTTGAACAGAAACACTATTTCAACATTTCTGGACTCAGAAAGCTGTAAACTGACAATCTTGATCATTGAAGTCCTAACATTAGTTTTTGTGTATATAACTTCTAACACATTAAAAACTGTTTTACAGCATTGCAGAAAACATTGTACTTCATAAGGCATAAGCATCTATCACTTTGGCAAGATTTTCACTGAATACTGAATGAAACAGCTTTCTCTAATAGAGAGACAAGCTTTTGAGCAGATTTGGGCTAGATTTCACTTCATTTGAACAGAAGTACTGTTTCAGCATTACTGGACTCAGAAAGCTGTAAACTGACAATCTTGATCATTGAAGTCCTAACATAAGTTTTTGTGCATATAACTTCTAACACATTAAAAACTGTCTTACAGCATTGCAGAAAACATTGTATTTCATATGGCATAAGCATCTATCAGTTTGGCAAGATTTGCACTGAATACTGAATGAAACAGCTTTCTCTATTAGAGAGACAAGCTTTTGAGCAGATTTGGGCTAGATTTCACTTCATTTGAACAGAAGTACTATTTCAGCATTACTGGACTCAGAAAGCTGTAAACTGACAATCTTGATCATTGAAGTCCTAACATTAGTTTTTGTGCATATAACTTCTAACACATTAAAAACTGTCTTACAGCATTGCAGAAAACATTGTATTTCATATGGCATAAGCATCTATCAGTTTGGCAAGATTTGCACTGAATACTGAATGAAAGAGCTTTCTCTATTAGAGAGACAAGCTTTTTGAGCAGATTTGGGCTTGATTTCACTTCATTTGAACAGAAACACTATTTCAACATTTCTGGACTCAGAAAGCTGTAAACTGACAATCTTGATCATTGAAGTCCTAACATTAGTTTTTGTGTATATAACTTCTAACACATTAAAAACTTTTTTACAGCATTGCAGAAAACATTGTACTTCATAAGGCATAAGCATCTATCAGTTTGGCAAGATTTGCACTGAATACTGAATGAAACAGCTTTCTCTAATAGAGAGACAAGCTTTTGAGCAGATTTGGGCTAGATTTCACTTCATTTGAACAGAAGTACTGTTTCAGCATTACTGGACTCAGAAAGCTGTAAACTGACAATCTTGATCATTGAAGTCCTAACATTAGTTTTTGTGTATATAACTTCTAACACATTAAAAACTGTTTTACAGCATTGCAGAAAACATTGTACTTCATAAGGCATAAGCATCTATCAGTTTGGCAAGATTTGCACTGAATACTGAATGAAACAGCTTTCTCTAATAGAGAGACAAGCTTTTGAGCAGATTTGGGCTTGATTTCACTTCATTTGAACAGAAACACTATTTCAACATTTCTGGACTCAGAAAGCTGTAAACTGACAATCTTGATCATTGAAGTCCTAACATTAGTTTTTGTGTATATAACTTCTAACACATTAAAAACTGTTTTACAGCATTGCAGAAAACATTGTACTTCATAAGGCATAAGCATCTATCAGTTTGGCAAGATTTGAACTGAATACTGAATGAAACAGCTTCCTCTAATAGAGAGACAAGCTTTTGAGCAGATTTGGGCTAGATTTCACTTCATTTGAACAGAAGTACTGTTTCAGCATTACTGGACTCAGAAAGCTGTAAACTGACAATCTTGATCATTGAAGTCCTAACATTAGTTTTTGTGTATATAACTTCTAACACATTAAAAACTGTTTTACAGCATTGCAGAAAACATTGTACTTCATAAGGCATAAGCATCTATCAGTTTGGCAAGATTTGCACTGAATACTGAATGAAACAGCTTTCTCTATTAGAGAGACAAGCTTTTGAGCAGATTTGGGCTTGATTTCACTTCATTTGAACAGAAGTACTGTTTCAGCATTACTGGACTCAGAAAGCTGTAAACTGACAATCTTGATCATTGAAGTCCTAACATTAGTTTTTGTGTATATAACTTCTAACACATTAAAAACTGTTTTACAGCATTGCAGAAAACATTGTACTTCATAAGGCATAAGCATCTATCAGTTTGGCAAGATTTGCACTGAATACTGAATGAAACAGCTTCCTCTAATAGAGAGACAAGCTTTTGAGCAGATTTGGGCTAGATTTCACTTCATTTGAACAGAAGTACTGTTTCAGCATTACTGGACTCAGAAAGCTGTAAACTGACAATCTTGATCATTGAAGTCCTAACATTAGTTTTTGTGTATATAACTTCTAACACATTAAAAACTGTTTTACAGCATTGCAGAAAACATTGTACTTCATAAGGCATAAGCATCTATCAGTTTGGCAAGATTTGCACTGAATACTGAATGAAACAGCTTTCTCTATTAGAGAGACAAGCTTTTGAGCAGATTTGGGCTAGATTTCACTTCATTTGAACAGAAGTACTATTTCAGCATTACTGGACTCAGAAAGCTGTAAACTGACAATCTTGATCATTGAAGTCCTAACATTAGTTTTTGTGTATATAACTTCTAACACATTAAAAACTGTCTTACAGCATTGCAGAAACCATTGTACTTCTTAAGGCATAAGCATCTATCAGTTTGGCAAGATTTGCACTGAATACTGAATGAAACAGCTTTCTCTATTGGAGAGACAAGCTTTTGAGCAGATTTGGGCTTGATTTCACTTCATTTGAACAGAAACACTATTTCAACATTACTGGACTCAAAAAGCTGTAAACTGACAATCTTGATCATTGAAGTCCTAACATTAGTTTTTGTGTATATAACTTCTAACACATTAAAAACTGTTTTACAGCATTGCAGAAAACATTGTACTTCATAAGGCATAAGCATCTATCAGTTTGGCAAGATTTGCACTGAATACTGAATGAAACAGCTTTCTCTAATAGAGAGACAAGCTTTTGAGCAGATTTGGGCTAGATTTCACTTCATTTGAACAGAAGTACTATTTCAGCATTACTGGACTCAGAAAGCTGTAAACTGACAATCTTGATCATTGAAGTCCTAACATTAGTTTTTGTGTATATAACTTCTAACACATTAAAAACTGTCTTACAGCATTGCAGAAAACATTGTACTTCATAAGGCATAAGCATCTATCAGTTTGGCAAGATTTGCACTGAATACTGAATGAAACAGCTTTCTCTAATAGAGAGACAAGCTTTTGAGCAGATTTGGGCTACATTTTACTTCATTTGAACAGAAGTACTATTTCAGCATTACTGGACTCAGAAAGCTGTAAACTGACAATCTTGATCATTGAAGTCCTAACATAAGTTTTTGTGCATATAACTTCTAACACATTAAAAACTGTCTTACAGCATTGCAGAAAACATTGTATTTCATATGGCATAAGCATCTATCAGTTTGGCAAGATTTGCACTGAATACTGAATGAAACAGCTTTCTCTATTAGAGAGACAAGCTTTTGAGCAGATTTGGGCTTGATTTCACTTCATTTGAACAGAAACACTATTTCAACATTTCTGGACTCAGAAAGCTGTAAACTGACAATCTTGATCATTGAAGTCCTAACATTAGTTTTTGTGTATATAACTTCTAACACAATAAAAACTGTTTTACAGCATTGCAGAAAACATTGTACTTCATAAGGCATAAGCATCTATCAGTTTGGCAAGATTTGCACTGAATACTGAATGAAACAGCTTTCTCTAATAGAGAGACAAGCTTTTGAGCAGATTTGGGCTAGATTTCACTTCATTTGAACAGAAGTACTGTTTCAGCATTACTGGACTCAGAAAGCTGTAAACTGACAATCTTGATCATTGAAGTCCTAACATAAGTTTTTGTGCATATAACTTCTAACACATTAAAAACTGTCTTACAGCATTGCAGAAAACATTGTATTTCATATGGCATAAGCATCTATCAGTTTGGCAAGATTTGCACTGAATACTGAATGAAACAGCTTCCTCTAATAGAGAGACAAGCTTTTGAGCAGATTTGGGCTAGATTTCACTTCATTTGAACAGAAGTACTGTTTCAGCATTACTGGACTCAGAAAGCTGTAAACTGACAATCTTGATCATTGAAGTCCTAACATTAGTTTTTGTGTATATAACTTCTAACACATTAAAAACTGTTTTACAGCATTGCAGAAAACATTGTACTTCATAAGGCATAAGCATCTATCAGTTTGGCAAGATTTGCACTGAATACTGAATGAAACAGCTTTCTCTAATAGAGAGACAAGCTTTTGAGCAGATTTGGGCTAGATTTCACTTCATTTGAACAGAAGTACTATTTCAGCATTACTGGACTCAGAAAGCTGTAAACTGACAATCTTGATCATTGAAGTCCTAACATAAGTTTTTGTGCATATAACTTCTAACACATTAAAAACTGTCTTACAGCATTGCAGAAAACATTGTATTTCATATGGCATAAGCATCTATCAGTTTGGCAAGATTTGCACTGAATACTGAATGAAACAGCTTTCTCTATTAGAGAGACAAGCTTTTGAGCAGATTTGGGCTTGATTTCACTTCATTTGAACAGAAACACTATTTCAACATTTCTGGACTCAGAAAGCTGTAAACTGACAATCTTGATCATTGAAGTCCTAACATTAGTTTTTGTGTATATAACTTCTAACACATTAAAAACTGTTTTACAGCATTGCAGAAAACATTGTACTTCATAAGGCATAAGCATCTATCAGTTTGGCAAGATTTGCACTGAATACTGAATGAAACAGCTTTCTCTAATAGAGAGACAAGCTTTTGAGCAGATTTGGGCTAGATTTCACTTCATTTGAACAGAAGTACTGTTTCAGCATTACTGGACTCAGAAAGCTGTAAACTGACAATCTTGATCATTGAAGTCCTAACATAAGTTTTTGTGCATATAACTTCTAACACATTAAAAACTGTCTTACAGCATTGCAGAAAACATTGTATTTCATATGGCATAAGCATCTATCAGTTTGGCAAGATTTGCACTGAATACTGAATGAAACAGCTTCCTCTAATAGAGAGACAAGCTTTTGAGCAGATTTGGGCTAGATTTCACTTCATTTGAACAGAAGTACTGTTTCAGCATTACTGGACTCAGAAAGCTGTAAACTGACAATCTTGATCATTGAAGTCCTAACATTAGTTTTTGTGTATATAACTTCTAACACATTAAAAACTGTTTTACAGCATTGCAGAAAACATTGTACTTCATAAGGCATAAGCATCTATCAGTTTGGCAAGATTTGCACTGAATACTGAATGAAACAGCTTTCTCTAATAGAGAGACAAGCTTTTGAGCAGATTTGGGCTAGATTTCACTTCATTTGAACAGAAGTACTATTTCAGCATTACTGGACTCAGAAAGCTGTAAACTGACAATCTTGATCATTGAAGTCCTAACATAAGTTTTTGTGCATATAACTTCTAACACATTAAAAACTGTCTTACAGCATTGCAGAAAACATTGTATTTCATATGGCATAAGCATCTATCAGTTTGGCAAGATTTGCACTGAATACTGAATGAAACAGCTTTTTCTATTAGAGAGACAAGCTTTTGAGCAGATTTGGGCTAGATTTCACTTCATTTGAACAGAAGTACTATTTCAGCATTACTGGACTCAGAAAGCTGTAAACTGACAATCTTGATCATTGAAGTCCTAACATAAGTTTTTGTGCATATAACTTCTAACACATTAAAAACTGTCTTACAGCATTGCAGAAAACATTGTATTTCATATGGCATAAGCATCTATCAGTTTGGCAAGATTTGCACTGAATACTGAATGAAACAGCTTTTTCTATTAGAGAGACAAGCTTTTGAGCAGATTTGGGCTAGATTTCACTTCATTTGAACAGAAGTACTATTTCAGCATTACTGGACTCAGAAAGCTGTAAACTGACAATCTTGATCATTGAAGTCCTAACATTAGTTTTTGTGCATATAACTTCTAACACATTAAAAACTGTCTTACAGCATTGCAGAAAACATTGTATTTCATATGGCATAAGCATCTATCAGTTTGGCAAGATTTGCACTGAATACTGAATGAAACAGCTTTCTCTATTAGAGAGACAAGCTTTTGAGCAGATTTGGGCTTGATTTCACTTCATTTGAACAGAAACACTATTTCAACATTTCTGGACTCAGAAAGCTGTAAACTGACAATCTTGATCATTGAAGTCCTAACATTAGTTTTTGTGTATATAACTTCTAACACATTAAAAACTGTTTTACAGCATTGCAGAAAACATTGTACTTCATAAGGCATAAGCATCTATCAGTTTGGCAAGATTTGCACTGAATACTGAATGAAACAGCTTTCTCTAATAGAGAGACAAGCTTTTGAGCAGATTTGGGCTAGATTTCACTTCATTTGAACAGAAGTACTGTTTCAGCATTACTGGACTCAGAAAGCTGTAAACTGACAATCTTGATCATTGAAGTCCTAACATTAGTTTTTGTGTATATAACTTCTAACACATTAAAAACTGTCTTACAGCATTGCAGAAAACATTGTACTTCATAAGGCATAAGCATCTATCAGTTTGGCAAGATTTGCACTGAATACTGAATGAAACAGCTTTCTCTAATAGATAGACAAGCTTTTGAGCAGATTTGGGCTAGATTTCACTTCATTTGAACAGAAGTACTATTTCAGCATTACTGGACTCAGAAAGCTGTAAACTGACAATCTTGATCATTGAAGTCCTAACATAAGTTTTTGTGCATATAACTTCTAACACATTAAAAACTGTCTTACAGCATTGCAGAAAACATTGTATTTCATATGGCATAAGCATCTATCAGTTTGGCAAGATTTGCACTGAATACTGAATGAAACAGCTTTCTCTATTAGAGAGACAAGCTTTTGAGCAGATTTGGGCTAGATTTCACTTCATTTGAACAGAAGTACTATTTCAGCATTACTGGACTCAGAAAGCTGTAAACTGACAATCTTGATCATTGAAGTCCTAACATAAGTTTTTGTGCATATAACTTCTAACACATTAAAAACTGTCTTACAGCATTGCAGAAAACATTGTATTTCATATGGCATAAGCATCTATCAGTTTGGCAAGATTTGCACTGAATACTGAATGAAACAGCTTTCTCTATTAGAGAGACAAGCTTTTGAGCAGATTTGGGCTTGATTTCACTTCATTTGAACAGAAACACTATTTCAACATTTCTGGACTCAGAAAGCTGTAAACTGACAATCTTGATCATTGAAGTCCTAACATTAGTTTTTGTGCATATAACTTCTAACACATTAAAAACTGTTTTACAGCATTGCAGAAAACATTGTACTTCATAAGGCATAAGCATCTATCAGTTTGGCAAGATTTGCACTGAATACTGAATGAAACAGCTTTCTCTAATAGAGAGACAAGCTTTTGAGCAGATTTGGGCTAGATTTCACTTCATTTGAACAGAAGTACTGTTTCAGCATTACTGGACTCAGAAAGCTGTAAACTGACAATCTTGATCATTGTGAAGTCCTAAAATAAGTTTTTGTGCATATAACTTCTAACACATTAAAAACTTTTTTTACAGCATTGCAGAAAACATTGTATTTCATATGGCATAAGCATCTATCAGTTTGGCAAGATTTGCACTGAATACTGAATGAAACAGCTTTCTCTATTAGAGAGACAAGCTTTTGAGCAGATTTGGGCTAGATTTCACTTCATTTGAACAGAAGTACTATTTCAGCATTACTGGACTCAGAAAGCTGTAAACTGACAATCTTGATCATTGAAGTCCTAACATTAGTTTTTGTGTATATAACTTCTAACACATTAAAAACTGTCTTACAGCATTGCAGAAACCATTGTACTTCATAAGGCATAAGCATCTATCAGTTTGGCAAGATTTGCACTGAATACTGAATGAAACAGCTTTCTCTAATAGAGAGACAAGCTTTTGAGCAGATTTGGGCTTGATTTCACTTCATTTGAACAGAAACACTATTTCAACATTTCTGGACTCAGAAAGCTGTAAACTGACAATCTTGATCATTGAAGTCCTAACATTAGTTTTTGTGTATATAACTTCTAACACATTAAAAACTGTTTTACAGCATTGCAGAAAACATTGTACTTCATAAGGCATAAGCATCTATCAGTCTGGCAAGATTTGCACTGAATACTGAATGAAACAGCTTTCTCTATTAGAGAGACAAGCTTTTGAGCAGATTTGGGCTAGATTTCACTTCATTTGAACAGAAGTACTATTTCAGCATTACTGGACTCAGAAAGCTGTAAACTGACAATCTTGATCATTGAAGTCCTAACATTAGTTTTTGTGTATATAACTTCTAACACATTAAAAACTGTCTTACAGCATTGCAGAAACCATTGTACTTCATAAGGCATAAGCATCTATCAGTTTGGCAAGATTTGCACTGAATACTGAATGAAACAGCTTTCTCTATTGGAGAGACAAGCTTTTGAGCAGATTTGGGCTTGATTTCACTTCATTTGAACAGAAACACTATTTCAACATTACTGGACTCAGAAAGCTGTAAACTGACAATCTTGATCATTGAAGTCCTAACATTAGTTTTTGTGTATATAACTTCTAACACATTAAAAACTGTTTTACAGCATTGCAGAAAACATTGTACTTCATAAGGCATAAGCATCTATCAGTTTGGCAAGATTTGCACTGAATACTGAATGAAACAGCTTTCTCTAATAGAGAGACAAGCTTTTGAGCAGATTTGGGCTTGATTTCACTTCATTTGAACAGAAACACTATTTCAACATTTCTGGACTCAGAAAGCTGTAAACTGACAATCTTGATCATTGAAGTCCTAACATTAGTTTTTGTGTATATAACTTCTAACACATTAAAAACTGTTTTACAGCATTGCAGAAAACATTGTACTTCATAAGGCATAAGCATCTATCAGTTTGGCAAGATTTGAACTGAATACTGAATGAAACAGCTTCCTCTAATAGAGAGACAAGCTTTTGAGCAGATTTGGGCTAGATTTCACTTCATTTGAACAGAAGTACTGTTTCAGCATTACTGGACTCAGAAAGCTGTAAACTGACAATCTTGATCATTGAAGTCCTAACATTAGTTTTTGTGTATATAACTTCTAACACATTAAAAACTGTTTTACAGCATTGCAGAAAACATTGTACTTCATAAGGCATAAGCATCTATCAGTTTGGCAAGATTTGCACTGAATACTGAATGAAACAGCTTTCTCTATTAGAGAGACAAGCTTTTGAGCAGATTTGGGCTAGATTTCACTTCATTTGAACAGAAGTACTATTTCAGCATTACTGGACTCAGAAAGCTGTAAACTGACAATCTTGATCATTGAAGTCCTAACATTAGTTTTTGTGTATATAACTTCTAACACATTAAAAACTGTCTTACAGCATTGCAGAAACCATTGTACTTCTTAAGGCATAAGCATCTATCAGTTTGGCAAGATTTGCACTGAATACTGAATGAAACAGCTTTCTCTATTGGAGAGACAAGCTTTTGAGCAGATTTGGGCTTGATTTCACTTCATTTGAACAGAAACACTATTTCAACATTACTGGACTCAAAAAGCTGTAAACTGACAATCTTGATCATTGAAGTCCTAACATTAGTTTTTGTGTATATAACTTCTAACACATTAAAAACTGTTTTACAGCATTGCAGAAAACATTGTACTTCATAAGGCATAAGCATCTATCAGTTTGGCAAGATTTGCACTGAATACTGAATGAAACAGCTTTCTCTAATAGAGAGACAAGCTTTTGAGCAGATTTGGGCTAGATTTCACTTCATTTGAACAGAAGTACTATTTCAGCATTACTGGACTCAGAAAGCTGTAAACTGACAATCTTGATCATTGAAGTCCTAACATTAGTTTTTGTGTATATAACTTCTAACACATTAAAAACTGTCTTACAGCATTGCAGAAAACATTGTACTTCATAAGGCATAAGCATCTATCAGTTTGGCAAGATTTGCACTGAATACTGAATGAAACAGCTTTCTCTAATAGAGAGACAAGCTTTTGAGCAGATTTGGGCTAGATTTAACTTCATTTGAACAGAAGTACTATTTCAGCATTACTGGACTCAGAAAGCTGTAAACTGACAATCTTGATCATTGAAGTCCTAACATAAGTTTTTGTGCATATAACTTCTAACACATTAAAAACTGTCTTACAGCATTGCAGAAAACATTGTATTTCATATGGCATAAGCATCTATCAGTTTGGCAAGATTTGCACTGAATACTGAATGAAACAGCTTTCTCTATTAGAGAGACAAGCTTTTGAGCAGATTTGGGCTAGATTTCACTTCATTTGAACAGAAGTACTATTTCAGCATTACTGGACTCAGAAAGCTGTAAACTGACAATCTTGATCATTGAAGTCCTAACATAAGTTTTTGTGCATACAACTTCTAACACATTAAAAACTGTCTTACAGCATTGCAGAAAACATTGTATTTCATATGGCATAAGCATCTATCAGTTTGGCAAGATTTGCACTGAATACTGAATGAAACAGCTTTCTCTATTAGAGAGACAAGCTTTTGAGCAGATTTGGGCTAGATTTCACTTCATTTGAACAGAAGTACTATTTCAGCATTACTGGACTCAGAAAGCTGTAAACTGACAATCTTGATCATTGAAGTCCTAACATTAGTTTTTGTGCATATAACTTCTAACACATTAAAAACTGTCTTACAGCATTGCAGAAAACATTGTATTTCATATGGCATAAGCATCTATCAGTTTGGCAAGATTTGCACTGAATACTGAATGAAACAGCTTTCTCTAATAGAGAGACAAGCTTTTGAGCAGATTTGGGCTTGATTTCACTTCATTTGAACAGAAACACTATTTCAACATTTCTGGACTCAGAAAGCTGTAAACTGACAATCTTGATCATTGAAGTCCTAACATTAGTTTTTGTGTATATAACTTCTAACACATTAAAAACTGTTTTACAGCATTGCAGAAAACATTGTACTTCATAAGGCATAAGCATCTATCAGTTTGGCAAGATTTGAACTGAATACTGAATGAAACAGCTTCCTCTAATAGAGAGACAAGCTTTTGAGCAGATTTGGGCTAGATTTCACTTCATTTGAACAGAAGTACTGTTTCAGCATTACTGGACTCAGAAAGCTGTAAACTGACAATCTTGATCATTGAAGTCCTAACATTAGTTTTTGTGTATATAACTTCTAACACATTAAAAACTGTTTTACAGCATTGCAGAAAATATTGTACTTCATAAGGCATAAGCATCTATCAGTTTGGCAAGATTTGCACTGAATACTGAATGAAACAGCTTTCTCTATTAGAGAGACAAGCTTTTGAGCAGATTTGGGCTAGATTTCACTTCATTTGAACAGAAACACTATTTCAACATTTCTGGACTCAGAAAGCTGTAAACTGACAATCTTGATCATTGAAGTCCTAACATTAGTTTTTGTGTATATAACTTCTAACACATTAAAAACTGTTTTACAGCATTGCAGAAAACATTGTACTTCATAAGGCATAAGCATCTATCAGTTTGGCAAGATTTGCACTGAATACTGAATGAAACAGCTTTCTCTAATAGAGAGACAAGCTTTTGAGCAGATTTGGGCTAGATTTCACTTCATTTGAACAGAAGTACTGTTTCAGCATTACTGGACTCAGAAAGCTGTAAACTGACAATCTTGATCATTGAAGTCCTAACATTAGTTTTTGTGTATATAACTTCTAACACATTAAAAACTGTTTTACAGCATTGCAGAAAACATTGTACTTCATAAGGCATAAGCATCTATCAGTTTGGCAAGATTTGAACTGAATACTGAATGAAACAGCTTCCTCTAATAGAGAGACAAGCTTTTGAGCAGATTTGGGCTAGATTTCACTTCATTTGAACAGAAGTACTGTTTCAGCATTACTGGACTCAGAAAGCTGTAAACTGACAATCTTGATCATTGAAGTCCTAACATTAGTTTTTGTGTATATAACTTCTAACACATTAAAAACTGTTTTACAGCATTGCAGAAAACATTGTACTTCATAAGGCATAAGCATCTATCAGTTTGGCAAGATTTGCACTGAATACTGAATGAAACAGCTTTCTCTATTAGAGAGACAAGCTTTTGAGCAGATTTGGGCTAGATTTCACTTCATTTGAACAGAAGTACTATTTCAGCATTACTGGACTCAGAAAGCTGTAAACTGACAATCTTGATCATTGAAGTCCTAACATTAGTTTTTGTGTATATAACTTCTAACACATTAAAAACTGTCTTACAGCATTGCAGAAACCATTGTACTTCTTAAGGCATAAGCATCTATCAGTTTGGCAAGATTTGCACTGAATACTGAATGAAACAGCTTTCTCTATTGGAGAGACAAGCTTTTGAGCAGATTTGGGCTTGATTTCACTTCATTTGAACAGAAACACTATTTCAACATTACTGGACTCAAAAAGCTGTAAACTGACAATCTTGATCATTGAAGTCCTAACATTAGTTTTTGTGTATATAACTTCTCTAACACATTAAAAACTGTTTTACAGCTTTGCAGAAAACATTGTACTTCATAAGGCATAAGCATCTATCAGTTTGGCAAGATTTGCACTGAATACTGAATGAAACAGCTTTCTCTAATAGAGAGACAAGCTTTTGAGCAGATTTGGGCTAGATTTCACTTCATTTGAACAGAAGTACTGTTTCAGCATTACTGGACTCAGAAAGCTGTAAACTGACAATCTTGATCATTGAAGTCCTAACATTAGTTTTTGTGCATATAACTTCTAACACATTAAAAACTGTCTTACAGCATTGCAGAAAACATTGTATTTCATATGGCATAAGCATCTATCAGTTTGGCAAGATTTGCACTGAATACTGAATGAAACAGCTTTCTCTATTAGAGAGACAAGCTTTTGAGCAGATTTGGGCTAGATTTCACTTCATTTGAACAGAAACACTATTTCAACATTTCTGGACTCAGAAAGCTGTAAACTGACAATCTTGATCATTGAAGTCCTAACATTAGTTTTTGTGTATATAACTTCTAACACATTAAAAACTGTTTTACAGCATTGCAGAAAACATTGTACTTCATAAGGCATAAGCATCTATCAGTTTGGCAAGATTTGCACTGAATACTGAATGAAACAGCTTTCTCTAATAGAGAGACAAGCTTTTGAGCAGATTTGGGCTAGATTTCACTTCATTTGAACAGAAGTACTGTTTCAGCATTACTGGACTCAGAAAGCTGTAAACTGACAATTTTGATCATTGAAGTCCTAACATTAGTTTTTGTGTATATAACTTCTAACACATTAAAAACTGTTTTACAGCATTGCAGAAAACATTGTACTTCATAAGGCATAAGCATCTATCAGTTTGGCAAGATTTGCACTGAATACTGAATGAAACAGCTTTCTCTAATAGAGAGACAAGCTTTTGAGCAGATTTGGGCTAGATTTCACTTCATTTGAACAGAAGTACTATTTCAGCATTACTGGACTCAGAAAGCTGTAAACTGACAATCTTGATCATTGAAGTCCTAACATAAGTTTTTGTGCATATAACTTCTAACACATTAAAAACTGTCTTACAGCATTGCAGAAAACATTGTACTTCATAAGGCATAAGCATCTATCAGTTTGGCAAGATTTGCACTGAATACTGAATGAAACAGCTTTCTCTAATAGAGAGACAAGCTTTTGAGCAGATTTGGGCTAGATTTCACTTCATTTGAACAGAAGTACTATTTCAGCATTACTGGACTCAGAAAGCTGTAAACTGACAATCTTGATCATTGAAGTCCTAACATTAGTTTTTGTGTATATAACTTCTAACACATTAAAAACTGTCTTACAGCATTGCAGAAAACATTGTACTTCATAAGGCATAAGCATCTATCAGTTTGGCAAGATTTGCACTGAATACTGAATGAAACAGCTTTCTCTAATAGAGAGACAAGCTTTTGAGCAGATTTGGGCTAGATTTAACTTCATTTGAACAGAAGTACTATTTCAGCATTACTGGACTCAGAAAGCTGTAAACTGACAATCTTGATCATTGAAGTCCTAACATAAGTTTTTGTGCATATAACTTCTAACACATTAAAAACTGTCTTACAGCATTGCAGAAAACATTGTATTTCATATGGCATAAGCATCTATCAGTTTGGCAAGATTTGCACTGAATACTGAATGAAACAGCTTTCTCTATTAGAGAGACAAGCTTTTGAGCAGATTTGGGCTAGATTTCACTTCATTTGAACAGAAGTACTATTTCAGCATTACTGGACTCAGAAAGCTGTAAACTGACAATCTTGATCATTGAAGTCCTAACATAAGTTTTTGTGCATATAACTTCTAACACATTAAAAACTGTCTTACAGCATTGCAGAAAACATTGTATTTCATATGGCATAAGCATCTATCAGTTTGGCAAGATTTGCACTGAATACTGAATGAAACAGCTTTCTCTATTAGAGAGACAAGCTTTTGAGCAGATTTGGGCTAGATTTCACTTCATTTGAACAGAAGTACTATTTCAGCATTACTGGACTCAGAAAGCTGTAAACTGACAATCTTGATCATTGAAGTCCTAACATTAGTTTTTGTGCATATAACTTCTAACACATTAAAAACTGTCTTACAGCATTGCAGAAAACATTGTATTTCATATGGCATAAGCATCTATCAGTTTGGCAAGATTTGCACTGAATACTGAATGAAACAGCTTTCTCTATTAGAGAGACAAGCTTTTGAGCAGATTTGGGCTAGATTTCACTTCATTTGAACAGAAACACTATTTCAACATTTCTGGACTCAGAAAGCTGTAAACTGACAATCTTGATCATTGAAGTCCTAACATTAGTTTTTGTGTATATAACTTCTAACACATTAAAAACTGTTTTACAGCATTGCAGAAAACATTGTACTTCATAAGGCATAAGCATCTATCAGTTTGGCAAGATTTGCACTGAATACTGAATGAAACAGCTTTCTCTAATAGAGAGACAAGCTTTTGAGCAGATTTGGGCTAGATTTCACTTCATTTGAACAGAAGTACTGTTTCAGCATTACTGGACTCAGAAAGCTGTAAACTGACAATTTTGATCATTGAAGTCCTAACATTAGTTTTTGTGTATATAACTTCTAACACATTAAAAACTGTTTTACAGCATTGCAGAAAACATTGTACTTCATAAGGCATAAGCATCTATCAGTTTGGCAAGATTTGCACTGAATACTGAATGAAACAGCTTTCTCTAATAGAGAGACAAGCTTTTGAGCAGATTTGGGCTAGATTTCACTTCATTTGAACAGAAGTACTATTTCAGCATTACTGGACTCAGAAAGCTGTAAACTGACAATCTTGATCATTGAAGTCCTAACATAAGTTTTTGTGCATATAACTTCTAACACATTAAAAACTGTCTTACAGCATTGCAGAAAACATTGTATTTCATATGGCATAAGCATCTATCAGTTTGGCAAGATTTGCACTGAATACTGAATGAAACAGCTTTCTCTAATAGAGAGACAAGCTTTTGAGCAGATTTGGGCTAGATTTCACTTCATTTGAACAGAAGTACTGTTTCAGCATTACTGGACTCAGAAAGCTGTAAACTGACAATCTTGATCATTGAAGTCCTAACATAAGTTTTTGTGCATATAACTTCTAACACATTAAAAACTGTCTTACAGCATTGCAGAAAACATTGTATTTCATATGGCATAAGCATCTATCAGTTTGGCAAGATTTGCACTGAATACTGAATGAAACAGCTTTCTCTATTAGAGAGACAAGCTTTTGAGCAGATTTGGGCTAGATTTCACTTCATTTGAACAGAAGTACTATTTCAGCATTACTGGACTCAGAAAGCTGTAAACTGACAATCTTGATCATTGAAGTCCTAACATTAGTTTTTGTGCATATAACTTCTAACACATTAAAAACTGTCTTACAGCATTGCAGAAAACATTGTATTTCATATGGCATAAGCATCTATCAGTTTGGCAAGATTTGCACTGAATACTGAATGAAACAGCTTTCTCTATTAGAGAGACAAGCTTTTGAGCAGATTTGGGCTTGATTTCACTTCATTTGAACAGAAACACTATTTCAACATTTCTGGACTCAGAAAGCTGTAAACTGACAATCTTGATCATTGAAGTCCTAACATTAGTTTTTGTGTATATAACTTCTAACACATTAAAAACTGTTTTACAGCATTGCAGAAAACATTGTACTTCATAAGGCTTAAGCATCTATCAGTTTGGCAAGATTTGCACTGAATACTGAATGAAACAGCTTTCTCTAATAGAGAGACAAGCTTTTGAGCAGATTTGGGCTTGATTTCACTTCATTTGAACAAAAACACTATTTCAACATTACTGGACTCAGAAAGCTGTAAACTGACAATCTTGATCATTGAAGTCCTAACATTAGTTTTTGTGTATATAACTTCTAACACATTAAAAACTGTTTTACAGCATTGCAGAAAACATTGTACTTCATAAGGCATAAGCATCTATCAGTTTGGCAAGATTTGCACTGAATACTGAATGAAACAGCTTTCTCTATTAGATAGACAAGCTTTTGAGCAGATTTGGGCTAGATTTCACTTCATTTGAACAGAAGTACTATTTCAGCATTACTGGACTCAGAAAGCTGTAAACTGACAATCTTGATCATTGAAGTCCTAACATAAGTTTTTGTGCATATAACTTCTAACACATTAAAAACTGTCTTACAGCATTGCAGAAAACATTGTATTTCATATGGCATAAGCATCTATCAGTTTGGCAAGATTTGCACTGAATACTGAATGAAACAGCTTTCTCTATTAGAGAGACAAGCTTTTGAGCAGATTTGGGCTAGATTTCACTTCATTTGAACAGAAACACTATTTCAACATTTCTGGACTCAGAAAGCTGTAAACTGACAATCTTGATCATTGAAGACCTAACATAAGTTTTTGTGCATATAACTTCTAAAACATTAAAAACTGTCTTACAGCATTGCAGAAAACATTGTATTTCATATGGCATAAGCATCTATCAGTTTGGCAAGATTTGCACTGAATACTGAATGAAACAGCTTTCTCTATTAGAGAGACAAGCTTTTGAGCAGATTTGGGCTAGATTTCACTTCATTTGAACAGAAGTACTATTTCAGCATTACTGGACTCAGAAAGCTGTAAACTGACAATCTTGATCATTGAAGTCCTAACATTAGTTTTTGTGTATATAACTTCTAACACATTAAAAACTGTTTTACAGCATTGCAGAAAACATTGTACTTCATAAGGCATAAGCATCTATCAGTTTGGCAAGATTTGCACTGAATACTGAATGAAACAGCTTTCTCTAATAGAGAGACAAGCTTTTGAGCAGATTTGGGCTAGATTTCACTTCATTTGAACAGAAGTACTATTTCAGCATTACTGGACTCAGAAAGCTGTAAACTGACAATCTTGATCATTGAAGTCCTAACATTAGTTTTTGTGTATATAACTTCTAACACATTAAAAACTGTTTTACAGCATTGCAGAAAACATTGTACTTCATAAGGCATAAGCATCTATCAGTTTGGCAAGATTTGCACTGAATACTGAATGAAACAGCTTTCTCTAATAGAGAGACAAGCTTTTCAGCAGATTTGGGCTTGATTTCACTTCATTTGAACAAAAACACTATTTCAACATTACTGGACTCAGAAAGCTGTAAACTGACAATCTTGATCATTGAAGTCCTAACATTAGTTTTTGTGTATATAACTTCTAACACATTAAAAACTGTTTTACAGCATTGCAGAAAACATTGTACTTCATAAGGCATAAGCATCTATCAGTTTGGCAAGATTTGCACTGAATACTGAATGAAACAGCTTTCTCTAATAGAGAGACAAGCTTTTGAGCAGATTTGGGCTAGATTTCACTTCATTTGAACAGAAGTACTATTTCAGCATTACTGGACTCAGAAAGCTGTAAACTGACAATCTTGATCATTGAAGTCCTAACATAAGTTTTTGTGCATATAACTTCTAACACATTAAAAACTGTCTTACAGCATTGCAGAAAACATTTTATTTCATATGGTATAAGCATCTATCAGTTTGGCAAGATTTGCACTGAATACTGAATGAAACAGCTTTCTCTATTAGAGAGACAAGCTTTTGAGCAGATTTGGGCTAGATTTCACTTCATTTGAACAGAAGTACTATTTCAGCATTACTGGACTCAGAAAGCTGTAAACTGACAATCTTGATCATTGAAGTCCTAACATAAGTTTTTGTGCATATAACTTCTAACACATTAAAAACTGTCTTACAGCATTGCAGAAAACATTGTATTTCATATGGCATAAGCATCTATCAGTTTGGCAAGATTTGCACTGAATACTGAATGAAACAGCTTTCTCTATTAGAGAGACAAGCTTTTGAGCAGATTTGGGCTAGATTTCACTTCATTTGAACAGAAGTACTATTTCAGCATTACTGGACTCAGAAAGCTGTAAACTGACAATCTTGATCATTGAAGTCCTAACATTAGTTTTTGTGTATATAACTTCTAACACATTAAAAACTGTCTTATAGCATTGCAGAAAACATTTTACTTCATAAGGCATAAGCATCTATCAGTTTGGCAAGATTTGCAATGAATACTGAATGAAACAGCTTTCTCTAATAGATAGACAAGCTTTTGAGCAGATTTGGGCTAGATTTCACTTCATTTGAACAGAAGTACTATTTCAGCATTACTGGACTCAGAAAGCTGTAAACTGACAATCTTGATCATTGAAGTCCTAACATAAGTTTTTGTGCATATAACTTCTAACACATTAAAAACTGTCTTACAGCATTGCAGAAAACATTTTATTTCATATGGCATAAGCATCTATCAGTTTGGCAAGATTTGCACTGAATACTGAATGAAACAGCTTTCTCTATTAGAGAGACAAGCTTTTGAGCAGATTTGGGCTTGATTTCACTTCATTTGAACAGAAACACTATTTCAACATTTCTGGACTCAGAAAGCTGTAAACTGACAATCTTGATCATTGAAGTCCTAACATTAGTTTTTGTGTATATAACTTCTAACACATTAAAAACTGTTTTACAGCATTGCAGAAAACATTGTACTTCATAAGGCATAAGCATCTATCAGTTTGGCAAGATTTGCACTGAATACTGAATGAAACAGCTTCCTCTAATAGAGAGACAAGCTTTTGAGCAGATTTGGGCTAGATTTCACTTCATTTGAACAGAAGTACTGTTTCAGCATTACTGGACTCAGAAAGCTGTAAACTGACAATCTTGATCATTGAAGTCCTAACATTAGTTTTTGTGTATATAACTTCTAACACATTAAAAACTGTCTTACAGCATTGCAGAAAACATTGTACTTCATAAGGCATAAGCATCTATCAGTTTGGCAAGATTTGCACTGAATACTGAATGAAACAGCTTTCTCTATTAGAGAGACAAGCTTTTGAGCAGATTTGGGCTAGATTTCACTTCATTTGAACAGAAGTACTATTTCAGCATTACTGGACTCAGAAAGCTGTAAACTGACAATCTTGATCATTGAAGTCCTAACATAAGTTTTTGTGCATATAACTTCTAACACATTAAAAACTGTCTTACAGCATTGCAGAAAACATTGTATTTCATATGGCATAAGCATCTATCAGTTTGGCAAGATTTGCACTGAATACTGAATGAAACAGCTTTCTCTATTAGAGAGACAAGTTTTTGAGCAGATTTGGGCTTGATTTCACTTCATTTGAACAGAAACACTATTTCAACATTTCTGGACTCAGAAAGCTGTAAACTGACAATCTTGATCATTGAAGTCCTAACATTAGTTTTTGTGTATATAACTTCTAACACATTAAAAACTGTTTTACAGCATTGCAGAAAACATTGTACTTCATAAGGCATAAGCATCTATCAGTTTGGCAAGATTTGCACTGAATACTGAATGAAACAGCTTTCTCTAATAGAGAGACAAGCTTTTGAGCAGATTTGGGCTAGATTTCACTTCATTTGAACAGAAGTACTGTTTCAGCATTACTGGACTCAGAAAGCTGTAAACTGACAATCTTGATCATTGAAGTCCTAACATAAGTTTTTGTGCATATAACTTCTAACACATTAAAAACTGTCTTACAGCATTGCAGAAAACATTGTATTTCATATGGCATAAGCATCTATCAGTTTGGCAAGATTTGCACTGAATATTGAATGAAACAGCTTTCTCTATTAGAGAGACAAGCTTTTGAGCAGATTTGGGCTTGATTTCACTTCATTTGAACAGAAACACTATTTCAACATTTCTGGACTCAGAAAGCTGTAAACTGACAATCTTGATCATTGAAGTCCTAACATTAGTTTTTGTGTATATAACTTCTAACACATTAAAAACTGTCTTACAGCATTGCAGAAAACATTGTACTTCATAAGGCATGAGCATCTATCAGTTTGGCAAGATTTGCACTGAATACTGAATGAAACAGCTTTCTCTAATAGATAGACAAGCTTTTGAGCAGATTTGGGCTAGATTTCACTTCATTTGAACAGAAGTACTATTTCAGCATTACTGGACTCAGAAAGCTGTAAACTGACAATCTTGATCATTGAAGTCCTAACATTAGTTTTTGTGCATATAACTTCTAACACATTAAAAACTGTCTTACAGCATTGCAGAAAACATTGTATTTCATATGGCATAAGCATCTATCAGTTTGGCAAGATTTGCACTGAATACTGAATGAAACAGCTTTCTCTATTAGAGAGACAAGCTTTTGAGCAGATTTGGGCTAGATTTCACTTCATTTGAACAGAAGTACTATTTCAGCATTACTGGACTCAGAAAGCTGTAAACTGACAATCTTGATCATTGAAGTCCTAACATAAGTTTTTGTGCATATAACTTCTAACACATTAAAAACTGTCTTACAGCATTGCAGAAAACATTGTATTTCAAATGGCATAAGCATCTATCAGTTTGGCAAGATTTGCACTGAATACTGAATGAAACAGCTTTCTCTATTAGAGAGACAAGCTTTTGAGCAGATTTGGGCTTGATTTCACTTCATTTGAACAGAAACACTATTTCAACATTTCTGGACTCAGAAAGCTGTAAACTGACAATCTTGATCATTGAAGTCCTAACATTAGTTTTTGTGTATATAACTTCTAACACATTAAAAACTGTTTTACAGCATTGCAGAAAACATTGTACTTCATAAGGCATAAGCATCTATCAGTTTGGCAAGATTTGCACTGAATACTGAATGAAACAGCTTTCTCTAATAGAGAGACAAGCTTTTGAGCAGATTTGGGCTAGATTTCACTTCATTTGAACAGAAGTACTGTTTCAGCATTACTGGACTCAGAAAGCTGTAAACTGACAATCTTGATCATTGAAGTCCTAACATAAGTTTTTGTGCATATAACTTCTAACACATTAAAAACTGTCTTACAGCATTGCAGAAAACATTGTATTTCATATGGCATAAGCATCTATCAGTTTGGCAAGATTTGCACTGAATACTGAATGAAACAGCTTTCTCTATTAGAGAGACAAGCTTTTGAGCAGATTTGGGCTAGATTTCACTTCATTTGAACAGAAGTACTATTTCAGCATTACTGGACTCAGAAAGCTGTAAACTGACAATCTTGATCATTGAAGTCCTAACATTAGTTTTTGTGTATATAACTTCTAACACATTAAAAACTGTCTTACAGCATTGCAGAAACCATTGTACTTCATAAGGCATAAGCATCTATCAGTTTGGCAAGATTTGCACTGAATACTGAATGAAACAGCTTTCTCTATTGGAGAGACAAGCTTTTGAGCAGATTTGGGCTTGATTTCACTTCATTTGAACAAAAACACTATTTCAACATTACTGGACTCAGAAAGCTGTAAACTGACAATCTTGATCATTGAAGTCCTAACATTAGTTTTTGTGTATATAACTTCTAACACATTAAAAACTGTTTTACAGCATTGCAGAAAACATTGTACTTCATAAGGCATAAGCATCTATCAGTTTGGCAAGATTTGCACTGAATACTGAATGAAACAGCTTTCTCTAATAGAGAGACAAGCTTTTGAGCAGATTTGGGCTTGATTTCACTTCATTTGAACAGAAACACTATTTCAACATTTCTGGACTCAGAAAGCTGTAAACTGACAATCTTGATCATTGAAGTCCTAACATTAGTTTTTGTGCATATAACTTCTAACACATTAAAAACTGTCTTACAGCATTGCAGAAAACATTGTACTTCATAAGGCAGAAGCATCTATCAGTTTGGCAAGATTTGCACTGAATACTGAATGAAACAGCTTTCTCTAATAGATAGACAAGCTTTTGAGCAGATTTGGGCTAGATTTCACTTCATTTGAACAGAAGTACTATTTCAGCATTACTGGACTCAGAAAGCTGTAAACTGACAATCTTGATCATTGAAGTCCTAACATAAGTTTTTGTGCATATAACTTCTAACACATTAAAAACTGTCTTACAGCATTGCAGAAAACATTGTATTTCATATGGCATAAGCATCTATCAGTTTGGCAAGATTTGCACTGAATACTGAATGAAACAGCTTTCTCTATTAGAGAGACAAGCTTTTGAGCAGATTTGGGCTAGATTTCACTTCATTTGAACAGAAGTACTATTTCAGCATTACTGGACTCAGAAAGCTGTAAACTGACAATCTTGATCATTGAAGTCCTAACATAAGTTTTTGTGCATACAACTTCTAACACATTAAAAACTGTCTTACAGCATTGCAGAAAACATTGTATTTCATATGGCATAAGCATCTATCAGTTTGGCAAGATTTGCACTGAATACTGAATGAAACAGCTTTCTCTATTAGAGAGACAAGCTTTTGAGCAGATTTGGGCTAGATTTCACTTCATTTGAACAGAAGTACTATTTCAGCATTACTGGACTCAGAAAGCTGTAAACTGACAATCTTGATCATTGAAGTCCTAACATTAGTTTTTGTGCATATAACTTCTAACACATTAAAAACTGTCTTACAGCATTGCAGAAAACATTGTATTTCATATGGCATAAGCATCTATCAGTTTGGCAAGATTTGCACTGAATACTGAATGAAACAGCTTTCTCTAATAGAGAGACAAGCTTTTGAGCAGATTTGGGCTTGATTTCACTTCATTTGAACAGAAACACTATTTCAACATTTCTGGACTCAGAAAGCTGTAAACTGACAATCTTGATCATTGAAGTCCTAACATTAGTTTTTGTGTATATAACTTCTAACACATTAAAAACTGTTTTACAGCATTGCAGAAAACATTGTACTTCATAAGGCATAAGCATCTATCAGTTTGGCAAGATTTGAACTGAATACTGAATGAAACAGCTTCCTCTAATAGAGAGACAAGCTTTTGAGCAGATTTGGGCTAGATTTCACTTCATTTGAACAGAAGTACTGTTTCAGCATTACTGGACTCAGAAAGCTGTAAACTGACAATCTTGATCATTGAAGTCCTAACATTAGTTTTTGTGTATATAACTTCTAACACATTAAAAACTGTTTTACAGCATTGCAGAAAACATTGTACTTCATAAGGCATAAGCATCTATCAGTTTGGCAAGATTTGCACTGAATACTGAATGAAACAGCTTTCTCTATTAGAGAGACAAGCTTTTGAGCAGATTTGGGCTAGATTTCACTTCATTTGAACAGAAACACTATTTCAACATTTCTGGACTCAGAAAGCTGTAAACTGACAATCTTGATCATTGAAGTCCTAACATTAGTTTTTGTGTATATAACTTCTAACACATTAAAAACTGTTTTACAGCATTGCAGAAAACATTGTACTTCATAAGGCATAAGCATCTATCAGTTTGGCAAGATTTGCACTGAATACTGAATGAAACAGCTTTCTCTATTAGAGAGACAAGCTTTTGAGCAGATTTGGGCTAGATTTCACTTCATTTGAACAGAAGTACTATTTCAGCATTACTGGACTCAGAAAGCTGTAAACTGACAATCTTGATCATTGAAGTCCTAACATTAGTTTTTGTGTATATAACTTCTAACACATTAAAAACTGTCTTACAGCATTGCAGAAACCATTGTACTTCTTAAGGCATAAGCATCTATCAGTTTGGCAAGATTTGCACTGAATACTGAATGAAACAGCTTTCTCTATTGGAGAGACAAGCTTTTGAGCAGATTTGGGCTTGATTTCACTTCATTTGAACAGAAACACTATTTCAACATTACTGGACTCAAAAAGCTGTAAACTGACAATCTTGATCATTGAAGTCCTAACATTAGTTTTTGTGTATATAACTTCTCTAACACATTAAAAACTGTTTTACAGCTTTGCAGAAAACATTGTACTTCATAAGGCATAAGCATCTATCAGTTTGGCAAGATTTGCACTGAATACTGAATGAAACAGCTTTCTCTAATAGAGAGACAAGCTTTTGAGCAGATTTGGGCTAGATTTCACTTCATTTGAACAGAAGTACTGTTTCAGCATTACTGGACTCAGAAAGCTGTAAACTGACAATCTTGATCATTGAAGTCCTAACATTAGTTTTTGTGCATATAACTTCTAACACATTAAAAACTGTCTTACAGCATTGCAGAAAACATTGTATTTCATATGGCATAAGCATCTATCAGTTTGGCAAGATTTGCACTGAATACTGAATGAAACAGCTTTCTCTATTAGAGAGACAAGCTTTTGAGCAGATTTGGGCTAGATTTCACTTCATTTGAACAGAAACACTATTTCAACATTTCTGGACTCAGAAAGCTGTAAACTGACAATCTTGATCATTGAAGTCCTAACATTAGTTTTTGTGTATATAACTTCTAACACATTAAAAACTGTTTTACAGCATTGCAGAAAACATTGTACTTCATAAGGCATAAGCATCTATCAGTTTGGCAAGATTTGCACTGAATACTGAATGAAACAGCTTTCTCTAATAGAGAGACAAGCTTTTGAGCAGATTTGGGCTAGATTTCACTTCATTTGAACAGAAGTACTATTTCAGCATTACTGGACTCAGAAAGCTGTAAACTGACAATCTTGATCATTGAAGTCCTAACATAAGTTTTTGTGCATATAACTTCTAACACATTAAAAACTGTCTTACAGCATTGCAGAAAACATTGTACTTCATAAGGCATAAGCATCTATCAGTTTGGCAAGATTTGCACTGAATACTGAATGAAACAGCTTTCTCTAATAGAGAGACAAGCTTTTGAGCAGATTTGGGCTAGATTTCACTTCATTTGAACAGAAGTACTATTTCAGCATTACTGGACTCAGAAAGCTGTAAACTGACAATCTTGATCATTGAAGTCCTAACATTAGTTTTTGTGTATATAACTTCTAACACATTAAAAACTGTCTTACAGCATTGCAGAAAACATTGTACTTCATAAGGCATAAGCATCTATCAGTTTGGCAAGATTTGCACTGAATACTGAATGAAACAGCTTTCTCTAATAGAGAGACAAGCTTTTGAGCAGATTTGGGCTAGATTTAACTTCATTTGAACAGAAGTACTATTTCAGCATTACTGGACTCAGAAAGCTGTAAACTGACAATCTTGATCATTGAAGTCCTAACATAAGTTTTTGTGCATATAACTTCTAACACATTAAAAACTGTCTTACAGCATTGCAGAAAACATTGTATTTCATATGGCATAAGCATCTATCAGTTTGGCAAGATTTGCACTGAATACTGAATGAAACAGCTTTCTCTATTAGAGAGACAAGCTTTTGAGCAGATTTGGGCTAGATTTCACTTCATTTGAACAGAAGTACTATTTCAGCATTACTGGACTCAGAAAGCTGTAAACTGACAATCTTGATCATTGAAGTCCTAACATAAGTTTTTGTGCATATAACTTCTAACACATTAAAAACTGTCTTACAGCATTGCAGAAAACATTGTATTTCATATGGCATAAGCATCTATCAGTTTGGCAAGATTTGCACTGAATACTGAATGAAACAGCTTTCTCTATTAGAGAGACAAGCTTTTGAGCAGATTTGGGCTAGATTTCACTTCATTTGAACAGAAGTACTATTTCAGCATTACTGGACTCAGAAAGCTGTAAACTGACAATCTTGATCATTGAAGTCCTAACATTAGTTTTTGTGCATATAACTTCTAACACATTAAAAACTGTCTTACAGCATTGCAGAAAACATTGTATTTCATATGGCATAAGCATCTATCAGTTTGGCAAGATTTGCACTGAATACTGAATGAAACAGCTTTCTCTATTAGAGAGACAAGCTTTTGAGCAGATTTGGGCTAGATTTCACTTCATTTGAACAGAAACACTATTTCAACATTTCTGGACTCAGAAAGCTGTAAACTGACAATCTTGATCATTGAAGTCCTAACATTAGTTTTTGTGTATATAACTTCTAACACATTAAAAACTGTTTTACAGCATTGCAGAAAACATTGTACTTCATAAGGCATAAGCATCTATCAGTTTGGCAAGATTTGCACTGAATACTGAATGAAACAGCTTTCTCTAATAGAGAGACAAGCTTTTGAGCAGATTTGGGCTAGATTTCACTTCATTTGAACAGAAGTACTGTTTCAGCATTACTGGACTCAGAAAGCTGTAAACTGACAATTTTGATCATTGAAGTCCTAACATTAGTTTTTGTGTATATAACTTCTAACACATTAAAAACTGTTTTACAGCATTGCAGAAAACATTGTACTTCATAAGGCATAAGCATCTATCAGTTTGGCAAGATTTGCACTGAATACTGAATGAAACAGCTTTCTCTAATAGAGAGACAAGCTTTTGAGCAGATTTGGGCTAGATTTCACTTCATTTGAACAGAAGTACTATTTCAGCATTACTGGACTCAGAAAGCTGTAAACTGACAATCTTGATCATTGAAGTCCTAACATAAGTTTTTGTGCATATAACTTCTAACACATTAAAAACTGTCTTACAGCATTGCAGAAAACATTGTATTTCATATGGCATAAGCATCTATCAGTTTGGCAAGATTTGCACTGAATACTGAATGAAACAGCTTTCTCTATTAGAGAGACAAGCTTTTGAGCAGATTTGGGCTAGATTTCACTTCATTTGAACAGAAGTACTATTTCAGCATTACTGGACTCAGAAAGCTGTAAACTGACAATCTTGATCATTGAAGTCCTAACATAAGTTTTTGTGCATATAACTTCTAACACATTAAAAACTGTCTTACAGCATTGCAGAAAACATTGTATTTCATATGGCATAAGCATCTATCAGTTTGGCAAGATTTGCACTGAATACTGAATGAAACAGCTTTCTCTAATAGAGAGACAAGCTTTTGAGCAGATTTGGGCTAGATTTCACTTCATTTGAACAGAAGTACTGTTTCAGCATTACTGGACTCAGAAAGCTGTAAACTGACAATCTTGATCATTGAAGTCCTAACATAAGTTTTTGTGCATATAACTTCTAACACATTAAAAACTGTCTTACAGCATTGCAGAAAACATTGTATTTCATATGGCATAAGCATCTATCAGTTTGGCAAGATTTGCACTGAATACTGAATGAAACAGCTTTCTCTATTAGAGAGACAAGCTTTTGAGCAGATTTGGGCTAGATTTCACTTCATTTGAACAGAAGTACTATTTCAGCATTACTGGACTCAGAAAGCTGTAAACTGACAATCTTGATCATTGAAGTCCTAACATTAGTTTTTGTGCATATAACTTCTAACACATTAAAAACTGTCTTACAGCATTGCAGAAAACATTGTATTTCATATGGCATAAGCATCTATCAGTTTGGCAAGATTTGCACTGAATACTGAATGAAACAGCTTTCTCTATTAGAGAGACAAGCTTTTGAGCAGATTTGGGCTTGATTTCACTTCATTTGAACAGAAACACTATTTCAACATTTCTGGACTCAGAAAGCTGTAAACTGACAATCTTGATCATTGAAGTCCTAACATTAGTTTTTGTGTATATAACTTCTAACACATTAAAAACTGTTTTACAGCATTGCAGAAAACATTGTACTTCATAAGGCTTAAGCATCTATCAGTTTGGCAAGATTTGCACTGAATACTGAATGAAACAGCTTTCTCTAATAGAGAGACAAGCTTTTGAGCAGATTTGGGCTTGATTTCACTTCATTTGAACAAAAACACTATTTCAACATTACTGGACTCAGAAAGCTGTAAACTGACAATCTTGATCATTGAAGTCCTAACATTAGTTTTTGTGTATATAACTTCTAACACATTAAAAACTGTTTTACAGCATTGCAGAAAACATTGTACTTCATAAGGCATAAGCATCTATCAGTTTGGCAAGATTTGCACTGAATACTGAATGAAACAGCTTTCTCTATTAGATAGACAAGCTTTTGAGCAGATTTGGGCTAGATTTCACTTCATTTGAACAGAAGTACTATTTCAGCATTACTGGACTCAGAAAGCTGTAAACTGACAATCTTGATCATTGAAGTCCTAACATAAGTTTTTGTGCATATAACTTCTAACACATTAAAAACTGTCTTACAGCATTGCAGAAAACATTGTATTTCATATGGCATAAGCATCTATCAGTTTGGCAAGATTTGCACTGAATACTGAATGAAACAGCTTTCTCTATTAGAGAGACAAGCTTTTGAGCAGATTTGGGCTAGATTTCACTTCATTTGAACAGAAACACTATTTCAACATTTCTGGACTCAGAAAGCTGTAAACTGACAATCTTGATCATTGAAGTCCTAACATAAGTTTTTGTGCATATAACTTCTAAAACATTAAAAACTGTCTTACAGCATTGCAGAAAACATTGTATTTCATATGGCATAAGCATCTATCAGTTTGGCAAGATTTGCACTGAATACTGAATGAAACAGCTTTCTCTATTAGAGAGACAAGCTTTTGAGCAGATTTGGGCTAGATTTCACTTCATTTGAACAGAAGTACTATTTCAGCATTACTGGACTCAGAAAGCTGTAAACTGACAATCTTGATCATTGAAGTCCTAACATTAGTTTTTGTGTATATAACTTCTAACACATTAAAAACTGTTTTACAGCATTGCAGAAAACATTGTACTTCATAAGGCATAAGCATCTATCAGTTTGGCAAGATTTGCACTGAATACTGAATGAAACAGCTTTCTCTAATAGAGAGACAAGCTTTTGAGCAGATTTGGGCTAGATTTCACTTCATTTGAACAGAAGTACTATTTCAGCATTACTGGACTCAGAAAGCTGTAAACTGACAATCTTGATCATTGAAGTCCTAACATTAGTTTTTGTGTATATAACTTCTAACACATTAAAAACTGTTTTACAGCATTGCAGAAAACATTGTACTTCATAAGGCATAAGCATCTATCAGTTTGGCAAGATTTGCACTGAATACTGAATGAAACAGCTTTCTCTAATAGAGAGACAAGCTTTTGAGCAGATTTGGGCTTGATTTCACTTCATTTGAACAAAAACACTATTTCAACATTACTGGACTCAGAAAGCTGTAAACTGACAATCTTGATCATTGAAGTCCTAACATTAGTTTTTGTGTATATAACTTCTAACACATTAAAAACTGTTTTACAGCATTGCAGAAAACATTGTACTTCATAAGGCATAAGCATCTATCAGTTTGGCAAGATTTGCACTGAATACTGAATGAAACAGCTTTCTCTAATAGAGAGACAAGCTTTTGAGCAGATTTGGGCTAGATTTCACTTCATTTGAACAGAAGTACTATTTCAGCATTACTGGACTCAGAAAGCTGTAAACTGACAATCTTGATCATTGAAGTCCTAACATAAGTTTTTGTGCATATAACTTCTAACACATTAAAAACTGTCTTACAGCATTGCAGAAAACATTTTATTTCATATGGTATAAGCATCTATCAGTTTGGCAAGATTTGCACTGAATACTGAATGAAACAGCTTTCTCTATTAGAGAGACAAGCTTTTGAGCAGATTTGGGCTAGATTTCACTTCATTTGAACAGAAGTACTATTTCAGCATTACTGGACTCAGAAAGCTGTAAACTGACAATCTTGATCATTGAAGTCCTAACATAAGTTTTTGTGCATATAACTTCTAACACATTAAAAACTGTCTTACAGCATTGCAGAAAACATTGTATTTCATATGGCATAAGCATCTATCAGTTTGGCAAGATTTGCACTGAATACTGAATGAAACAGCTTTCTCTATTAGAGAGACAAGCTTTTGAGCAGATTTGGGCTAGATTTCACTTCATTTGAACAGAAGTACTATTTCAGCATTACTGGACTCAGAAAGCTGTAAACTGACAATCTTGATCATTGAAGTCCTAACATTAGTTTTTGTGTATATAACTTCTAACACATTAAAAACTGTCTTATAGCATTGCAGAAAACATTGTACTTCATAAGGCATAAGCATCTATCAGTTTGGCAAGATTTGCACTGAATACTGAATGAAACAGCTTTCTCTAATAGATAGACAAGCTTTTGAGCAGATTTGGGCTAGATTTCACTTCATTTGAACAGAAGTACTATTTCAGCATTACTGGACTCAGAAAGCTGTAAACTGACAATCTTGATCATTGAAGTCCTAACATAAGTTTTTGTGCATATAACTTCTAACACATTAAAAACTGTCTTACAGCATTGCAGAAAACATTTTATTTCATATGGCATAAGCATCTATCAGTTTGGCAAGATTTGCACTGAATACTGAATGAAACAGCTTTCTCTATTAGAGAGACAAGCTTTTGAGCAGATTTGGGCTTGATTTCACTTCATTTGAACAGAAACACTATTTCAACATTTCTGGACTCAGAAAGCTGTAAACTGACAATCTTGATCATTGAAGTCCTAACATTAGTTTTTGTGTATATAACTTCTAACACATTAAAAACTGTTTTACAGCATTGCAGAAAACATTGTACTTCATAAGGCATAAGCATCTATCAGTTTGGCAAGATTTGCACTGAATACTGAATGAAACAGCTTCCTCTAATAGAGAGACAAGCTTTTGAGCAGATTTGGGCTAGATTTCACTTCATTTGAACAGAAGTACTGTTTCAGCATTACTGGACTCAGAAAGCTGTAAACTGACAATCTTGATCATTGAAGTCCTAACATTAGTTTTTGTGTATATAACTTCTAACACATTAAAAACTGTCTTACAGCATTGCAGAAAACATTGTACTTCATAAGGCATAAGCATCTATCAGTTTGGCAAGATTTGCACTGAATACTGAATGAAACAGCTTTCTCTATTAGAGAGACAAGCTTTTGAGCAGATTTGGGCTAGATTTCACTTCATTTGAACAGAAGTACTATTTCAGCATTACTGGACTCAGAAAGCTGTAAACTGACAATCTTGATCATTGAAGTCCTAACATTAGTTTTTGTGTATATAACTTCTAACACATTAAAAACTGTTTTACAGCATTGCAGAAAACATTGTACTTCATAAGGCATAAGCATCTATCAGTTTGGCAAGATTTGCACTGAATACTGAATGAAACAGCTTTCTCTAATAGAGAGACAAGCTTTTGAGCAGATTTGGGCTAGATTTCACTTCATTTGAACAGAAGTACTATTTCAGCATTACTGGACTCAGAAAGCTGTAAACTGACAATCTTGATCATTGAAGTCCTAACATTAGTTTTTGTGTATATAACTTCTAACACATTAAAAACTGTTTTACAGCATTGCAGAAAACATTGTACTTCATAAGGCATAAGCATCTATCAGTTTGGCAAGATTTGCACTGAATACTGAATGAAACAGCTTTCTCTAATAGAGAGACAAGCTTTTGAGCAGATTTGGGCTTGATTTCACTTCATTTGAACAAAAACACTATTTCAACATTACTGGACTCAGAAAGCTGTAAACTGACAATCTTGATCATTGAAGTCCTAACATTAGTTTTTGTGTATATAACTTCTAACACATTAAAAACTGTTTTACAGCATTGCAGAAAACATTGTACTTCATAAGGCATAAGCATCTATCAGTTTGGCAAGATTTGCACTGAATACTGAATGAAACAGCTTTCTCTAATAGAGAGACAAGCTTTTGAGCAGATTTGGGCTAGATTTCACTTCATTTGAACAGAAGTACTATTTCAGCATTACTGGACTCAGAAAGCTGTAAACTGACAATCTTGATCATTGAAGTCCTAACATAAGTTTTTGTGCATATAACTTCTAACACATTAAAAACTGTCTTACAGCATTGCAGAAAACATTTTATTTCATATGGTATAAGCATCTATCAGTTTGGCAAGATTTGCACTGAATACTGAATGAAACAGCTTTCTCTATTAGAGAGACAAGCTTTTGAGCAGATTTGGGCTAGATTTCACTTCATTTGAACAGAAGTACTATTTCAGCATTACTGGACTCAGAAAGCTGTAAACTGACAATCTTGATCATTGAAGTCCTAACATAAGTTTTTGTGCATATAACTTCTAACACATTAAAAACTGTCTTACAGCATTGCAGAAAACATTGTATTTCATATGGCATAAGCATCTATCAGTTTGGCAAGATTTGCACTGAATACTGAATGAAACAGCTTTCTCTATTAGAGAGACAAGCTTTTGAGCAGATTTGGGCTAGATTTCACTTCATTTGAACAGAAGTACTATTTCAGCATTACTGGACTCAGAAAGCTGTAAACTGACAATCTTGATCATTGAAGTCCTAACATTAGTTTTTGTGTATATAACTTCTAACACATTAAAAACTGTCTTATAGCATTGCAGAAAACATTGTACTTCATAAGGCATAAGCATCTATCAGTTTGGCAAGATTTGCACTGAATACTGAATGAAACAGCTTTCTCTAATAGATAGACAAGCTTTTGAGCAGATTTGGGCTAGATTTCACTTCATTTGAACAGAAGTACTATTTCAGCATTACTGGACTCAGAAAGCTGTAAACTGACAATCTTGATCATTGAAGTCCTAACATAAGTTTTTGTGCATATAACTTCTAACACATTAAAAACTGTCTTACAGCATTGCAGAAAACATTTTATTTCATATGGCATAAGCATCTATCAGTTTGGCAAGATTTGCACTGAATACTGAATGAAACAGCTTTCTCTATTAGAGAGACAAGCTTTTGAGCAGATTTGGGCTTGATTTCACTTCATTTGAACAGAAACACTATTTCAACATTTCTGGACTCAGAAAGCTGTAAACTGACAATCTTGATCATTGAAGTCCTAACATTAGTTTTTGTGTATATAACTTCTAACACATTAAAAACTGTTTTACAGCATTGCAGAAAACATTGTACTTCATAAGGCATAAGCATCTATCAGTTTGGCAAGATTTGCACTGAATACTGAATGAAACAGCTTCCTCTAATAGAGAGACAAGCTTTTGAGCAGATTTGGGCTAGATTTCACTTCATTTGAACAGAAGTACTGTTTCAGCATTACTGGACTCAGAAAGCTGTAAACTGACAATCTTGATCATTGAAGTCCTAACATTAGTTTTTGTGTATATAACTTCTAACACATTAAAAACTGTCTTACAGCATTGCAGAAAACATTGTACTTCATAAGGCATAAGCATCTATCAGTTTGGCAAGATTTGCACTGAATACTGAATGAAACAGCTTTCTCTATTAGAGAGACAAGCTTTTGAGCAGATTTGGGCTAGATTTCACTTCATTTGAACAGAAGTACTATTTCAGCATTACTGGACTCAGAAAGCTGTAAACTGACAATCTTGATCATTGAAGTCCTAACATAAGTTTTTGTGCATATAACTTCTAACACATTAAAAACTGTCTTACAGCATTGCAGAAAACATTGTATTTCATATGGCATAAGCATCTATCAGTTTGGCAAGATTTGCACTGAATACTGAATGAAACAGCTTTCTCTATTAGAGAGACAAGTTTTTGAGCAGATTTGGGCTTGATTTCACTTCATTTGAACAGAAACACTATTTCAACATTTCTGGACTCAGAAAGCTGTAAACTGACAATCTTGATCATTGAAGTCCTAACATTAGTTTTTGTGTATATAACTTCTAACACATTAAAAACTGTTTTACAGCATTGCAGAAAACATTGTACTTCATAAGGCATAAGCATCTATCAGTTTGGCAAGATTTGCACTGAATACTGAATGAAACAGCTTTCTCTAATAGAGAGACAAGCTTTTGAGCAGATTTGGGCTAGATTTCACTTCATTTGAACAGAAGTACTGTTTCAGCATTACTGGACTCAGAAAGCTGTAAACTGACAATCTTGATCATTGAAGTCCTAACATAAGTTTTGTGCATATAACTTCTAACACATTAAAAACTGTCTTACAGCATTGCAGAAAACATTGTATTTCATATGGCATAAGCATCTATCAGTTTGGCAAGATTTGCACTGAATATTGAATGAAACAGCTTTCTCTATTAGAGAGACAAGCTTTTGAGCAGATTTGGGCTTGATTTCACTTCATTTGAACAGAAACACTATTTCAACATTTCTGGACTCAGAAAGCTGTAAACTGACAATCTTGATCATTGAAGTCCTAACATTAGTTTTTGTGTATATAACTTCTAACACATTAAAAACTGTCTTACAGCATTGCAGAAAACATTGTACTTCATAAGGCATGAGCATCTATCAGTTTGGCAAGATTTGCACTGAATACTGAATGAAACAGCTTTCTCTAATAGATAGACAAGCTTTTGAGCAGATTTGGGCTAGATTTCACTTCATTTGAACAGAAGTACTATTTCAGCATTACTGGACTCAGAAAGCTGTAAACTGACAATCTTGATCATTGAAGTCCTAACATTAGTTTTTGTGCATATAACTTCTAACACATTAAAAACTGTCTTACAGCATTGCAGAAAACATTGTATTTCATATGGCATAAGCATCTATCAGTTTGGCAAGATTTGCACTGAATACTGAATGAAACAGCTTTCTCTATTAGAGAGACAAGCTTTTGAGCAGATTTGGGCTAGATTTCACTTCATTTGAACAGAAGTACTATTTCAGCATTACTGGACTCAGAAAGCTGTAAACTGACAATCTTGATCATTGAAGTCCTAACATAAGTTTTTGTGCATATAACTTCTAACACATTAAAAACTGTCTTACAGCATTGCAGAAAACATTGTATTTCAAATGGCATAAGCATCTATCAGTTTGGCAAGATTTGCACTGAATACTGAATGAAACAGCTTTCTCTATTAGAGAGACAAGCTTTTGAGCAGATTTGGGGCTTGATTTCACTTCATTTGAACAGAAACACTATTTCAACATTTCTGGACTCAGAAAGCTGTAAACTGACAATCTTGATCATTGAAGTCCTAACATTAGTTTTTGTGTATATAACTTCTAACACATTAAAAACTGTTTTACAGCATTGCAGAAAACATTGTACTTCATAAGGCATAAGCATCTATCAGTTTGGCAAGATTTGCACTGAATACTGAATGAAACAGCTTTCTCTAATAGAGAGACAAGCTTTTGAGCAGATTTGGGCTAGATTTCACTTCATTTGAACAGAAGTACTGTTTCAGCATTACTGGACTCAGAAAGCTGTAAACTGACAATCTTGATCATTGAAGTCCTAACATAAGTTTTTGTGCATATAACTTCTAACACATTAAAAACTGTCTTACAGCATTGCAGAAAACATTGTATTTCATATGGCATAAGCATCTATCAGTTTGGCAAGATTTGCACTGAATACTGAATGAAACAGCTTTCTCTATTAGAGAGACAAGCTTTTGAGCAGATTTGGGCTAGATTTCACTTCATTTGAACAGAAGTACTATTTCAGCATTACTGGACTCAGAAAGCTGTAAACTGACAATCTTGATCATTGAAGTCCTAACATTAGTTTTTGTGTATATAACTTCTAACACATTAAAAACTGTCTTACAGCATTGCAGAAACCATTGTACTTCATAAGGCATAAGCATCTATCAGTTTGGCAAGATTTGCACTGAATACTGAATGAAACAGCTTTCTCTATTGGAGAGACAAGCTTTTGAGCAGATTTGGGCTTGATTTCACTTCATTTGAACAAAAACACTATTTCAACATTACTGGACTCAGAAAGCTGTAAACTGACAATCTTGATCATTGAAGTCCTAACATTAGTTTTTGTGTATATAACTTCTAACACATTAAAAACTGTTTTACAGCATTGCAGAAAACATTGTACTTCATAAGGCATAAGCATCTATCAGTTTGGCAAGATTTGCACTGAATACTGAATGAAACAGCTTTCTCTAATAGAGAGACAAGCTTTTGAGCAGATTTGGGCTTGATTTCACTTCATTTGAACAGAAACACTATTTCAACATTTCTGGACTCAGAAAGCTGTAAACTGACAATCTTGATCATTGAAGTCCTAACATTAGTTTTTGTGCATATAACTTCTAACACATTAAAAACTGTCTTACAGCATTGCAGAAAACATTGTACTTCATAAGGCAGAAGCATCTATCAGTTTGGCAAGATTTGCACTGAATACTGAATGAAACAGCTTTCTCTAATAGATAGACAAGCTTTTGAGCAGATTTGGGCTAGATTTCACTTCATTTGAACAGAAGTACTATTTCAGCATTACTGGACTCAGAAAGCTGTAAACTGACAATCTTGATCATTGAAGTCCTAACATTAGTTTTTTGTGCATATAACTTCTAACACATTAAAAACTGTCTTACAGCATTGCAGAAAACATTGTATTTCATATGGCATAAGCATCTATCAGTTTGGCAAGATTTGCACTGAATACTGAATGAAACAGCTTTCTTTATTAGAGAGACAAGCTTTTGAGCAGATTTGGGCTAGATTTCACTTCATTTGAATATAAGTACTATTTCAGCATTACTGGACTCAGAAAGCTGTAAACTGACAATCTTGATCATTGAAGTCCTAACATAAGTTTTTGTGCATATAACTTCTAACACATTAAAAACTGTCTTACAGCATTGCAGAAAACATTGTATTTCATATGGCATAAGCATCTATCAGTTTGGCAAGATTTGCACTGAATACTGAATGAAACAGCTTTCTCTATTAGAGAGACAAGCTTTTGAGCAGATTTGGGCTTGATTTCACTTCATTTGAACAGAAACACTATTTCAACATTTCTGGACTCAGAAAGCTGTAAACTGACAATCTTGATCATTGAAGTCCTAACATTAGTTTTTGTGTATATAACTTCTAACACATTAAAAACTGTTTTACAGCATTGCAGAAAACATTGTACTTCATAAGGCATAAGCATCTATCAGTTTGGCAAGATTTGCACTGAATACTGAATGAAACAGCTTTCTCTAATAGAGAGACAAGCTTTTGAGCAGATTTGGGCTAGATTTCACTTCATTTGAACAGAAGTACTGTTTCAGCATTACTGGACTCAGAAAGCTGTAAACTGACAATCTTGATCATTGAAGTCCTAACATTAGTTTTTGTGTATATAACTTCTAACACATTAAAAACTGTCTTACAGCATTGCAGAAACCATTGTACTTCATAAGGCATAAGCATCTATCAGTTTGGCAAGATTTGCACTGAATACTGAATGAAACAGCTTTCTCTAATAGAGAGACAAGCTTTTGAGCAGATTTGGGCTTGATTTCACTTCATTTGAACAGAAACACTATTTCAACATTTCTGGACTCAGAAAGCTGTAAACTGACAATCTTGATCATTGAAGTCCTAACATTAGTTTTTGTGTATATAACTTCTAACGCATTAAAAACTGTTTTACAGCATTGCAGAAAACATTGTACTTCATAAGGCATAAGCATCTATCAGTTTGGCAAGATTTGCACTGAATACTGAATGAAACAGCTTCCTCTAATAGAGAGACAAGCTTTTGAGCAGATTTGGGCTTGATTTCACTTAATTTGAACAGAAGTACTGTTTCAGCATTACTGGACTCAGAAAGCTGTAAACTGACAATCTTGATCATTGAAGTCCTAACATTAGTTTTTGTGTATATAACTTCTAACACATTAAAAACTGTCTTACAGCATTGCAGAAAACATTGTACTTCATAAGGCATAAGCATCTATCAGTTTGGCAAGATTTGCACTGAATACTGAATGAAACAGCTTTCTCTAATAGATAGACAAGCTTTTGAGCAGATTTGGGCTAGATTTCACTTCATTTGAACAAAAGTACTATTTCAGCATTACTGGACTCAGAAAGCTGTAAACTGACAATCTTGATCATTGAAGTCCTAACATTAGTTTTTGTGCATATAACTTCTAACACATTAAAAACTGTCTTACAGCATTGCAGAAAACATTGTATTTCATATGGCATAAGCATCTATCAGTTTGGCAAGATTTGCACTGAATACTGAATGAAACAGCTTTCTCTATTAGAGAGACAAGCTTTTGAGCAGATTTGGGCTAGATTTCACTTCATTTGAACAGAAGTACTATTTCAGCATTACTGGACTCAGAAAGCTGTAAACTGACAATCTTGATCATTGAAGTCCTAACATTAGTTTTTGTGCATATAACTTCTAACACATTAAAAACTGTCTTACAGCATTGCAGAAAACATTGTATTTCATATGGCATAAGCATCTATCAGTTTGGCAAGATTTGCACTGAATACTGAATGAAACAGCTTTCTTTATTAGAGAGACAAGCTTTTGAGCAGATTTGGGCTAGATTTCACTTCATTTGAACAGAAGTACTATTTCAGCATTACTGGACTCAGAAAGCTGTAAACTGACAATCTTGATCATTGAAGTCCTAACATAAGTTTTTGTGCATATAACTTCTAACACATTAAAAACTGTCTTACAGCATTGCAGAAAACATTGTATTTCATATGGCATAAGCATCTATCAGTTTGGCAAGATTTGCACTGAATACTGAATGAAACAGCTTTCTCTATTAGAGAGACAAGCTTTTGAGCAGATTTGGGCTTGATTTCACTTCATTTGAACAGAAACACTATTTCAACATTTCTGGACTCAGAAAGCTGTAAACTGACAATCTTGATCATTGAAGTCCTAACATTAGTTTTTGTGTATATAACTTCTAACACATTAAAAACTGTTTTACAGCATTGCAGAAAACATTGTACTTCATAAGGCATAAGCATCTATCAGTTTGGCAAGATTTGCACTGAATACTGAATGAAACAGCTTTCTCTAATAGAGAGACAAGCTTTTGAGCAGATTTGGGCTAGATTTCACTTCATTTGAACAGAAGTACTGTTTCAGCATTACTGGACTCAGAAAGCTGTAAACTGACAATCTTGATCATTGAAGTCCTAACATAAGTTTTTGTGCACATAACTTCTAACACATTAAAAACTGTCTTACAGCATTGCAGAAAACATTGTATTTCATATGGCATAAGAATCTATCAGTTTGGCAAGATTTGCACTGAATACTGAATGAAACAGCTTTCTCTATTAGAGAGACAAGCTTTTGAGCAGATTTGGGCTAGATTTCACTTCATTTGAACAGAAGTACTATTTCAGCATTACTGGACTCAGAAAGCTGTAAACTGACAATCTTGATCATTGAAGTCCTAACATAAGTTTTTGTGCATATAACTTCTAACACATTAAAAACTGTCTTACAGCATTGCAGAAAACATTTTATTTCATATGGCATAAGCATCTATCAGTTTGGCAAGATTTGCACTGAATACTGAATGAAACAGCTTTCTCTATTAGAGAGACAAGCTTTTGAGCAGATTTGGGCTAGATTTCACTTCATTTGAACAGAAGTACTATTTCAGCATTACTGGACTCAGAAAGCTGTAAACTGACAATCTTTATCATTGAAGTCCTAACATAAGTTTTTGTGCATATAACTTCTAACACATTAAAAACTGTCTTACAGCATTGCAGAAAACATTGTATTTCATATGGCATAAGCATCTATCAGTTTGGCAAGATTTGCACTGAATACTGAATGAAACAGCTTTCTCTATTAGAGAGACAAGCTTTTGAGCAGATTTGGGCTAGATTTCACTTCATTTGAACAGAAGTACTATTTCAGCATTACTGGACTCAGAAAGCTGTAAACTGACAATCTTGATCATTGAAGTCCTAACATTAGTTTTTGTGTATATAACTTCTAACACATTAAAAACTGTCTTATAGCATTGCAGAAAACATTGTACTTCATAAGGCATAAGCATCTATCAGTTTGGCAAGATTTGCACTGAATACTGAATGAAACAGCTTTCTCTAATAGATAGACAAGCTTTTGAGCAGATTTGGGCTAGATTTCACTTCATTTGAACAGAAGTACTATTTCAGCATTACTGGACTCAGAAAGCTGTAAACTGACAATCTTGATCATTGAAGTCCTAACATTAGTTTTTGTGTATATAACTTCTAACACATTAAAAACTGTCTTATAGCATTGCAGAAAACATTGTACTTCATAAGGCATAAGCATCTATCAGTTTGGCAAGATTTGCACTGAATACTGAATGAAACAGCTTTCTCTAATAGATAGACAAGCTTTTGAGCAGATTTGGGCTAGATTTCACTTCATTTGAACAGAAGTACTATTTCAGCATTACTGGACTCAGAAAGCTGTAAACTGACAATCTTGATCATTGAAGTCCTAACATTAGTTTTTGTGCATATAACTTCTAACACATTAAAAACTGTCCTACAGCATTGCAGAAAACATTGTATTTCATATGGCATAAGCATCTATCAGTTTGGCAAGATTTGCACTGAATACTGAATGAAACAGCTTTCTCTATTAGAGAGACAAGCTTTTGAGCAGATTTGGGCTAGATTTCACTTCATTTGAACAGAAGTACTATTTCAGCATTACTGGACTCAGAAAGCTGTAAACTGCCAATCTTGATCATTGAAGTCCTAACATAAGTTTTTGTGCATATAACTTCTAACACATTAAAAACTGTCTTACAGCATTGCAGAAAACATTGTATTTCATATGGCATAAGCATCTATCAGTTTGGCAAGATTTGCACTGAATACTGAATGAAACAGCTTTCTCTATTAGAGAGACAAGCTTTTGAGCAGATTTGGGCTTGATTTCACTTCATTTGAACAGAAACACTATTTCAACATTTCTGGACTCAGAAAGCTGTAAACTGACAATCTTGATCATTGAAGTCCTAACATTAGTTTTTGTGTATATAACTTCTAACACATTAAAAACTGTTTTACAGCATTGCAGAAAACATTGTACTTCATAAGGCATAAGCATCTATCAGTTTGGCAAGATTTGCACTGAATACTGAATGAAACAGCTTTCTCTAATAGAGAGACAAGCTTTTGAGCAGATTTGGGCTAGATTTCACTTCATTTGAACAGAAGTACTGTTTCAGCATTACTGGACTCAGAAAGCTGTAAACTGACAATCTTGATCATTGAAGTCCTAACATAAGTTTTTGTGCATATAACTTCTAACACATTAAAAACTGTCTTACAGCATTGCAGAAAACATTTTATTTCATATGGCATAAGCATCTATCAGTTTGGCAAGATTTGCACTGAATACTGAATGAAACAGCTTTCTCTATTAGAGAGACAAGCTTTTGAGCAGATTTGGGCTAGATTTCACTTCATTTGAACAGAAGTACTATTTCAGCATTACTGGACTCAGAAAGCTGTAAACTGACAATCTTGATCATTGAAGTCCTAACATAAGTTTTTGTGCATATAACTTCTAACACATTAAAAACTGTCTTACAGCATTGCAGAAAACATTGTATTTCATATGGCATAAGCATCTATCAGTTTGGCAAGATTTGCACTGAATACTGAATGAAACAGCTTTCTCTATTAGAGAGACAAGCTTTTGAGCAGATTTGGGCTAGATTTCACTTCATTTGAACAGAAGTACTATTTCAGCATTACTGGACTCAGAAAGCTGTAAACTGACAATCTTGATCATTGAAGTCCTAACATTAGTTTTTGTGTATATAACTTCTAACACATTAAAAACTGTCTTATAGCATTGCAGAAAACATTGTACTTCATAAGGCATAAGCATCTATCAGTTTGGCAAGATTTGCACTGAATACTGAATGAAACAGCTTTCTCTAATAGATAGACAAGCTTTTGAGCAGATTTGGGCTAGATTTCACTTCATTTGAACAGAAGTACTATTTCAGCATTACTGGACTCAGAAAGCTGTAAACTGACAATCTTGATCATTGAAGTCCTAACATTAGTTTTTGTGCATATAACTTCTAACACATTAAAAACTGTCTTACAGCATTGCAGAAAACATTGTATTTCATATGGCATAAGCATCTATCAGTTTGGCAAGATTTGCACTGAATACTGAATGAAACAGCTTTCTCTATTAGAGAGACAAGCTTTTGAGCAGATTTGGGCTAGATTTCACTTCATTTGAACAGAAGTACTATTTCAGCATTACTGGACTCAGAAAGCTGTAAACTGACAATCTTGATCATTGAAGTCCTAACATAAGTTTTTGTGCATATAACTTCTAACACATTAAAAACTGTCTTACAGCATTGCAGAAAACATTGTATTTCATATGGCATAAGCATCTATCAGTTTGGCAAGATTTGCACTGAATACTGAATGAAACAGCTTTCTCTATTAGAGAGACAAGCTTTTGAGCAGATTTGGGCTTGATTTCACTTCATTTGAACAGAAACACTATTTCAACATTTCTGGACTCAGAAAGCTGTAAACTGACAATCTTGATCATTGAAGTCCTAACATTAGTTTTTGTGTATATAACTTCTAACACATTAAAAACTGTTTTACAGCATTGCAGAAAACATTGTACTTCATAAGGCATAAGCATCTATCAGTTTGGCAAGATTTGCACTGAATACTGAATGAAACAGCTTTCTCTAATACAGAGACAAGCTTTTGAGCAGATTTGGGCTAGATTTCACTTCATTTGAACAGAAGTACTGTTTCAGCATTACTGGACTCAGAAAGCTGTAAACTGACAATCTTGATCATTGAAGTCCTAACATAAGTTTTTGTGCATATAACTTCTAACACATTAAAAACTGTCTTACAGCATTGCAGAAAACATTGTATTTCATATGGCATAAGCATCTATCAGTTTGGCAAGATTTGCACTGAATACTGAATGAAACAGCTTTCTCTATTAGAGAGACAAGCTTTTGAGCAGATTTGGGCTAGATTTCACTTCATTTGAACAGAAGTACTGTTTCAGCATTACTGGACTCAGAAAGCTGTAAACTGACAATCTTGATAATTGAAATCCTAACATTAGTTTTTGTGTATATAACTTCTAACACATTAAAAACTGTCTTACAGCATTGCAGAAAACATTGTACTTCATAAGGCATAAGCATCTATCAGTTTGGCAAGATTTGCACTGAATACTGAATGAAACAGCTTTCTCTAATAGATAGACAAGCTTTTGAGCAGATTTGGGCTAGATTTCACTTCATTTGAACAGAAGTACTGTTTCAGCATTACTGGACTCAGAAAGCTGTAAACTGACAATCTTGATCATTGAAGTCCTAACATTAGTTTTTGTGCATATAACTTCTAACACATTAAAAACTGTCTTACAGCATTGCAGAAAACATTGTATTTCATATGGCATAAGCATCTATCAGTTTGGCAAGATTTGCACTGAATACTGAATGAAACAGCTTTCTCTATTAGAGAGACAAGCTTTTGAGCAGATTTGGGCTAGATTTCACTTCATTTGAACAGAAGTACTATTTCAGCATTACTGGACTCAGAAAGCTGTAAACTGACAATCTTGATCATTGAAGTCCTAACATAAGTTTTTGTGCATATAACTTCTAACACATTAAAAACTGTCTTACAGCATTGCAGAAAACATTGTATTTCAAATGGCATAAGCATCTATCAGTTTGGCAAGATTTGCACTGAATACTGAATGAAACAGCTTTCTCTATTAGAGAGACAAGCTTTTGAGCAGATTTGGGCTTGATTTCACTTCATTTGAACAGAAACACTATTTCAACATTTCTGGACTCAGAAAGCTGTAAACTGACAATCTTGATCATTGAAGTCCTAACATTAGTTTTTGTGTATATAACTTCTAACACATTAAAAACTGTTTTACAGCATTGCAGAAAACATTGTACTTCATAAGGCATAAGCATCTATCAGTTTGGCAAGATTTGCACTGAATACTGAATGAAACAGCTTTCTCTAATAGAGAGACAAGCTTTTGAGCAGATTTGGGCTTGATTTCACTTCATTTGAACAGAAACACTATTTCAACATTTCTGGACTCAGAAAGCTGTAAACTGACAATCTTGATCATTGAAGTCCTAACATTAGTTTTTGTGTATATAACTTCTAACACATTAAAAACTGTTTTACAGCATTGCAGAAAACATTGTACTTCATAAGGCATAAGCATCTATCAGTTTGGCAAGATTTGCACTGAATACTGAATGAAACAGCTTTCTCTAATAGAGAGACAAGCTTTTGAGCAGATTTGGGCTTGATTTCACTTCATTTGAACAGAAACACTATTTCAACATTTCTGGACTCAGAAAGCTGTAAACTGACAATCTTGATCATTGAAGTCCTAACATTAGTTTTTGTGCATATAACTTCTAACACATTAAAAACTGTCTTACAGCATTGCAGAAAACATTGTACTTCATAAGGCATAAGCATCTATCAGTTTGGCAAGATTTGCACTGAATACTGAATGAAACAGCTTTCTCTAATAGATAGACAAGCTTTTGAGCAGATTTGGGCTAGATTTCACTTCATTTGAACAGAAGTACTATTTCAGCATTACTGGACTCAGAAAGCTGTAAACTGACAATCTTGATCATTGAAGTCCTAACATAAGTTTTTGTGCATATAACTTCTAACACATTAAAAACTGTCTTACAGCATTGCAGAAAACATTGTATTTCATATGGCATAAGCATCTATCAGTTTGGCAAGATTTGCACTGAATACTGAATGAAACAGCTTTCTCTATTAGAGAGACAAGCTTTTGAGCAGATTTGGGCTAGATTTCACTTCATTTGAACAGAAGTACTATTTCAGCATTACTGGACTCAGAAAGCTGTAAACTGACAATCTTGATCATTGAAGTCCTAACATTAGTTTTTGTGTATATAACTTCTAACACATTAAAAACTGTCTTACAGCATTGCAGAAACCATTGTACTTCATAAGGCATAAGCATCTATCAGTTTGGCAAGATTTGCACTGAATACTGAATGAAACAGCTTTCTCTATTGGAGAGACAAGCTTTTGAGCAGATTTGGGCTTGATTTCACTTCATTTGAACAGAAACACTATTTCAACATTACTGGACTCAGAAAGCTGTAAACTGACAATCTTGATCATTGAAGTCCTAACATTAGTTTTTGTGTATATAACTTCTAACACATTAAAAACTGTTTTACAGCATTGCAGAAAACATTGTACTTCATAAGGCATAAGCATCTATCAGTTTGGCAAGATTTGCACTGAATACTGAATGAAACAGCTTTCTCTAATAGAGAGACAAGCTTTTGAGCAGATTTGGGCTAGATTTCACTTCATTTGAACAGAAGTACTATTTCAGCATTACTGGACTCAGAAAGCTGTAAACTGACAATCTTGATCATTGAAGTCCTAACATAAGTTTTTGTGCATATAACTTCTAACACATTAAAAACTGTCTTACAGCATTGCAGAAAACATTTTATTTCATATGGCATAAGCATCTATCAGTTTGGCAAGATTTGCACTGAATACTGAATGAAACAGCTTTCTCTATTAGAGAGACAAGCTTTTGAGCAGATTTGGGCTAGATTTCACTTCATTTGAACAGAAGTACTATTTCAGCATTACTGGACTCAGAAAGCTGTAAACTGACAATCTTGATCATTGAAGTCCTAACATAAGTTTTTGTGCATATAACTTCTAACACATTAAAAACTGTCTTACAGCATTGCAGAAAACATTGTATTTCATATGGCATAAGCATCTATCAGTTTGGCAAGATTTGCACTGAATACTGAATGAAACAGCTTTCTCTATTAGAGAGACAAGCTTTTGAGCAGATTTGGGCTTGATTTCACTTCATTTGAACAGAAACACTATTTCAACATTTCTGGACTCAGAAAGCTGTAAACTGACAATCTTGATCATTGAAGTCCTAACATTAGTTTTTGTGTATATAACTTCTAACACATTAAAAACTGTTTTACAGCATTGCAGAAAACATTGTACTTCATAAGGCATAAGCATCTATCAGTTTGGCAAGATTTGCACTGAATACTGAATGAAACAGCTTTCTCTAATAGAGAGACAAGCTTTTGAGCAGATTTGGGCTAGATTTCACTTCATTTGAACAGAAGTACTATTTCAGCATTACTGGACTCAGAAAGCTGTAAACTGACAATCTTGATCATTGAAGTCCTAACATTAGTTTTTGTGCATATAACTTCTAACACATTAAAAACTGTCTTACAGCATTGCAGAAAACATTGTATTTCATATGGCATAAGCATCTATCAGTTTGGCAAGATTTGCACTGAATACTGAATTAAACAGCTTTCTCTATTAGAGAGACAAGCTTTTGAGCAGATTTGGGCTTGATTTCACTTCATTTGAACAGAAACACTATTTCAACATTTCTGGACTCAGAAAGCTGTAAACTGACAATCTTGATCATTGAAGTCCTAACATTAGTTTTTGTGTATATAACTTCTAACACATTAAAAACTGTTTTACAGCATTGCAGAAAACATTGTACTTCATAAGGCATAAGCATCTATCAGTTTGGCAAGATTTGCACTGAATACTGAATGAAACAGCTTTCTCTAATAGAGAGACAAGCTTTTGAGCAGATTTGGGCTAGATTTCACTTCATTTGAACAGAAGTACTGTTTCAGCATTACTGGACTCAGAAAGCTGTAAACTGACAATCTTGATCATTGAAGTCCTAACATTAGTTTTTGTGTATATAACTTCTAACACATTAAAAACTGTTTTACAGCATTGCAGAAAACATTGTACTTCATAAGGCATAAGCATCTATCAGTTTGGCAAGATTTGCACTGAATACTGAATGAAACAGCTTTCTCTATTAGAGAGACAAGCTTTTGAGCAGATTTGGGCTTGATTTCACTTCATTTGAACAGAAACACTATTTCAACATTTCTGGACTCAGAAAGCTGTAAACTGACAATCTTGATCATTGAAGTCCTAACATTAGTTTTTGTGTATATAACTTCTAACGCATTAAAAACTGTTTTACAGCATTGCAGAAAACATTGTACTTCATAAGGCATAAGCATCTATCAGTTTGGCAAGATTTGCACTGAATACTGAATGAAACAGCTTCCTCTAATAGAGAGACAAGCTTTTGAGCAGATTTGGGCTAGATTTCACTTCATTTGAACAGAAGTACTGTTTCAGCATTACTGGACTCAGAAAGCTGTAAACTGACAATCTTGATCATTGAAGTCCTAACATTAGTTTTTGTGTATATAACTTCTAACACATTAAAAACTGTCTTACAGCATTGCAGAAAACATTGTACTTCATAAGGCATAAGCATCTATCAGTTTGGCAAGATTTGCACTGAATACTGAATGAAACAGCTTTCTCTAATAGATAGACAAGCTTTTGAGCAGATTTGGGCTAGATTTCACTTCATTTGAACAGAAGTACTGTTTCAGCATTACTGGACTCAGAAAGCTGTAAACTGACAATCTTGATCATTGAAGTCCTAACATAAGTTTTTGTGCATATAACTTCTAACACATTAAAAACTGTCTTACAGCATTGCAGAAAACATTGTATTTCATATGGCATAAGCATCTATCAGTTTGGCAAGATTTGCACTGAATACTGAATGAAACAGCTTTCTCTATTAGAGAGACAAGCTTTTGAGCAGATTTGGGCTAGATTTCACTTCATTTGAACAGAAGTACTATTTCAGCAATACTGGACTCAGAAAGCTGTAAACTGACAATCTTGATCATTGAAGTCCTAACATTAGTTTTTGTGTATATAACTTCTAACACATTAAAAACTGTCTTACAGCATTGCAGAAACCATTGTACTTCATAAGGCATAAGCATCTATCAGTTTTGCAAGATTTGCACTGAATACTGAATGAAACAGCTTTCTCTATTGGAGAGACAAGCTTTTGAGCAGATTTGGGCTTGATTTCACTTCATTTGAACAGAAACACTATTTCAACATTACTGGACTCAGAAAGCTGTAAACTGACAATCTTGATCATTGAAGTCCTAACATTAGTTTTTGTGTATATAACTTCTAACACATTAAAAACTGTTTTACAGCATTGCAGAAAACATTGTACTTCATAAGGCATAAGCATCTATCAGTTTGGCAAGATTTGCACTGAATACTGAATGAAACAGCTTCCTCTAATAGAGAGACAAGCTTTTGAGCAGATTTGGGCTAGATTTCACTTCATTTGAACAGAAGTACTGTTTCAGCATTACTGGACTCAGAAAGCTGTAAACTGACAATCTTGATCATTGAAGTCCTAACATTAGTTTTTGTGTATATAACTTCTAACACCTTAAAAACTGTTTTACAGCATTGCAGAAAACATTGTACTTCATAAGGCATAAGCATCTATCAGTTTGGCAAGATTTGCACTGAATACTGAATGAAACAGCTTTCTCTAATAGAGAGACAAGCTTTTGAGCAGATTTGGGCTAGATTTCACTTCATTTGAACAGAAGTACTGTTTCAGCATTACTGGACTCAGAAAGCTGTAAACTGACAATCTTGATCATTGAAGTCCTAACATAAGTTTTTGTGCATATAACTTCTAACACATTAAAAACTGTCTTACAGCATTGCAGAAAACATTGTATTTCATATGGCATAAGCATCTATCAGTTTGGCAAGATTTGCACTGAATACTGAATGAAACAGCTTTCTCTATTAGAGAGACAAGCTTTTGAGCAGATTTGGGCTAGATTTCACTTCATTTGAACAGAAGTACTATTTCAGCATTACTGGACTCAGAAAGCTGTAAACTGACAATCTTGATCATTGAAGTCCTAACATAAGTTTTTGTGCATATAACTTCTAACACATTAAAAACTGTCTTACAGCATTGCAGAAAACATTGTATTTCATATGGCATAAGCATCTATCAGTTTGGCAAGATTTGCACTGAATACTGAATGAAACAGCTTTTTCTATTAGAGAGACAAGCTTTTGAGCAGATTTGGGCTTGATTTCACTTCATTTGAACAGAAAAACTATTTCAACATTTCTGGACTCAGAAAGCTGTAAACTGACAATCTTGATCATTGAAGTCCTAACATTAGTTTTTGTGTATATAACTTCTAACACATTAAAAACTGTTTTACAGCATTGGAGAAAACATTGTACTTCATAAGGCATAAGCATCTATCAGTTTGGCAAGATTTGCACTGAATACTGAATGAAACAGCTTTCTCTAATAGAGAGACAAGCTTTTGAGCAGATTTGGGCTAGATTTCACTTCATTTGAACAGAAGTACTGTTTCAGCATTACTGGACTCAGAAAGCTGTAAACTGACAATCTTGATCATTGAAGTCCTAACATAAGTTTTTGTGCATATAACTTCTAACACATTAAAAACTGTCTTACAGCATTGCAGAAAACATTGTATTTCATATGGCATAAGCATCTATCAGTTTGGCAAGATTTGCACTGAATACTGAATGAAACAGCTTTCTCTATTAGAGAGACAAGCTTTTGAGCAGATTTGGGCTTGATTTCACTTCATTTGAACAGAAACACTATTTCAACATTTCTGGACTCAGAAAGCTGTAAACTGACAATCTTGATCATTGAAGTCCTAACATTAGTTTTTGTGTATATAACTTCTAACACATTAAAAACTGTCTTACAGCATTGCAGAAAACATTGTATTTCATATGGCATAAGCATCTATCAGTTTGGCAAGATTTGCACTGAATACTGAATGAAACAGCTTTCTCTATTAGAGAGACAAGCTTTTGAGCAGATTTGGGCTAGATTTCACTTCATTTGAACAGAAGTACTATTTCAGCATTACTGGACTCAGAAAGCTGTAAACTGACAATCTTGATCATTGAAGTCCTAACATTAGTTTTTGTGTATATAACTTCTAACACATTAAAAACTGTCTTATAGCATTGCAGAAAACATTGTACTTCATAAGGCATAAGCATCTATCAGTTTGGCAAGATTTGCACTGAATACTGAATGAAACAGCTTTCTCTAATAGATAGACAAGCTTTTGAGCAGATTTGGGCTAGATTTCACTTCATTTGAACAGAAGTACTATTTCAGCATTACTGGACTCAGAAAGCTGTAAACTGACAATCTTGATCATTGAAGTCCTAACATAAGTTTTTGTGCATATAACTTCTAACACATTAAAAACTGTCTTACAGCATTGCAGAAAACATTGTATTTCATATGGCATAAGCATCTATCAGTTTGGCAAGATTTGCACTGAATATTGAATGAAACAGCTTTCTCTATTAGAGAGACAAGCTTTTGAGCAGATTTGGGCTTGATTTCACTTCATTTGAACAGAAACACTATTTCAACATTTCTGGACTCAGAAAGCTGTAAACTGACAATCTTGATCATTGAAGTCCTAACATTAGTTTTTGTGTATATAACTTCTAACACATTAAAAACTGTCTTACAGCATTGCAGAAAACATTGTACTTCATAAGGCATGAGCATCTATCAGTTTGGCAAGATTTGCACTGAATACTGAATGAAACAGCTTTCTCTAATAGATAGACAAGCTTTTGAGCAGATTTGGGCTAGATTTCACTTCATTTGAACAGAAGTACTATTTCAGCATTACTGGACTCAGAAAGCTGTAAACTGACAATCTTGATCATTGAAGTCCTAACATTAGTTTTTGTGCATATAACTTCTAACACATTAAAAACTGTCTTACAGCATTGCAGAAAACATTGTATTTCATATGGCATAAGCATCTATCAGTTTGGCAAGATTTGCACTGAATACTGAATGAAACAGCTTTCTCTATTAGAGAGACAAGCTTTTGAGCAGATTTGGGCTAGATTTCACTTCATTTGAACAGAAGTACTATTTCAGCATTACTGGACTCAGAAAGCTGTAAACTGACAATCTTGATCATTGAAGTCCTAACATAAGTTTTTGTGCATATAACTTCTAACACATTAAAAACTGTCTTACAGCATTGCAGAAAACATTGTATTTCAAATGGCATAAGCATCTATCAGTTTGGCAAGATTTGCACTGAATACTGAATGAAACAGCTTTCTCTATTAGAGAGACAAGCTTTTGAGCAGATTTGGGCTTGATTTCACTTCATTTGAACAGAAACACTATTTCAACATTTCTGGACTCAGAAAGCTGTAAACTGACAATCTTGATCATTGAAGTCCTAACATTAGTTTTTGTGTATATAACTTCTAACACATTAAAAACTGTTTTACAGCATTGCAGAAAACATTGTACTTCATAAGGCATAAGCATCTATCAGTTTGGCAAGATTTGCACTGAATACTGAATGAAACAGCTTTCTCTAATAGAGAGACAAGCTTTTGAGCAGATTTGGGCTAGATTTCACTTCATTTGAACAGAAGTACTGTTTCAGCATTACTGGACTCAGAAAGCTGTAAACTGACAATCTTGATCATTGAAGTCCTAACATAAGTTTTTGTGCATATAACTTCTAACACATTAAAAACTGTCTTACAGCATTGCAGAAAACATTGTATTTCATATGGCATAAGCATCTATCAGTTTGGCAAGATTTGCACTGAATACTGAATGAAACAGCTTTCTCTATTAGAGAGACAAGCTTTTGAGCAGATTTGGGCTAGATTTCACTTCATTTGAACAGAAGTACTATTTCAGCATTACTGGACTCAGAAAGCTGTAAACTGACAATCTTGATCATTGAAGTCCTAACATTAGTTTTTGTGTATATAACTTCTAACACATTAAAAACTGTCTTACAGCATTGCAGAAACCATTGTACTTCATAAGGCATAAGCATCTATCAGTTTGGCAAGATTTGCACTGAATACTGAATGAAACAGCTTTCTCTATTGGAGAGACAAGCTTTTGAGCAGATTTGGGCTTGATTTCACTTCATTTGAACAAAAACACTATTTCAACATTACTGGACTCAGAAAGCTGTAAACTGACAATCTTGATCATTGAAGTCCTAACATTAGTTTTTGTGTATATAACTTCTAACACATTAAAAACTGTTTTACAGCATTGCAGAAAACATTGTACTTCATAAGGCATAAGCATCTATCAGTTTGGCAAGATTTGCACTGAATACTGAATGAAACAGCTTTCTCTAATAGAGAGACAAGCTTTTGAGCAGATTTGGGCTAGATTTCACTTCATTTGAACAGAAGTACTGTTTCAGCATTACTGGACTCAGAAAGCTGTAAACTGACAATCTTGATCATTGAAGTCCTAACATAAGTTTTTGTGCATATAACTTCTAACACATTAAAAACTGTCTTACAGCATTGCAGAAAACATTGTATTTCATATGGCATAAGCATCTATCAGTTTGGCAAGATTTGCACTGAATACTGAATGAAACAGCTTTCTCTATTAGAGAGACAAGCTTTTGAGCAGATTTGGGCTAGATTTCACTTCATTTGAACAGAAGTACTATTTCAGCATTACTGGACTCAGAAAGCTGTAAACTGACAATCTTGATCATTGAAGTCCTAACATTAGTTTTTGTGTATATAACTTCTAACACATTAAAAACTGTCTTACAGCATTGCAGAAACCATTGTACTTCATAAGGCATAAGCATCTATCAGTTTGGCAAGATTTGCACTGAATACTGAATGAAACAGCTTTCTCTATTGGAGAGACAAGCTTTTGAGCAGATTTGGGCTTGATTTCACTTCATTTGAACAAAAACACTATTTCAACATTACTGGACTCAGAAAGCTGTAAACTGACAATCTTGATCATTGAAGTCCTAACATTAGTTTTTGTGTATATAACTTCTAACACATTAAAAACTGTTTTACAGCATTGCAGAAAACATTGTACTTCATAAGGCATAAGCATCTATCAGTTTGGCAAGATTTGCACTGAATACTGAATGAAACAGCTTTCTCTAATAGAGAGACAAGCTTTTGAGCAGATTTGGGCTTGATTTCACTTCATTTGAACAGAAACACTATTTCAACATTTCTGGACTCAGAAAGCTGTAAACTGACAATCTTGATCATTGAAGTCCTAACATTAGTTTTTGTGCATATAACTTCTAACACATTAAAAACTGTCTTACAGCATTGCAGAAAACATTGTACTTCATAAGGCAGAAGCATCTATCAGTTTGGCAAGATTTGCACTGAATACTGAATGAAACAGCTTTCTCTAATAGATAGACAAGCTTTTGAGCAGATTTGGGCTAGATTTCACTTCATTTGAACAGAAGTACTATTTCAGCATTACTGGACTCAGAAAGCTGTAAACTGACAATCTTGATCATTGAAGTCCTAACATTAGTTTTTGTGCATATAACTTCTAACACATTAAAAACTGTCTTACAGCATTGCAGAAAACATTGTATTTCATATGGCATAAGCATCTATCAGTTTGGCAAGATTTGCACTGAATACTGAATGAAACAGCTTTCTTTATTAGAGAGACAAGCTTTTGAGCAGATTTGGGCTAGATTTCACTTCATTTGAATATAAGTACTATTTCAGCATTACTGGACTCAGAAAGCTGTAAACTGACAATCTTGATCATTGAAGTCCTAACATAAGTTTTTGTGCATATAACTTCTAACACATTAAAAACTGTCTTACAGCATTGCAGAAAACATTGTATTTCATATGGCATAAGCATCTATCAGTTTGGCAAGATTTGCACTGAATACTGAATGAAACAGCTTTCTCTATTAGAGAGACAAGCTTTTGAGCAGATTTGGGCTTGATTTCACTTCATTTGAACAGAAACACTATTTCAACATTTCTGGACTCAGAAAGCTGTAAACTGACAATCTTGATCATTGAAGTCCTAACATTAGTTTTTGTGTATATAACTTCTAACACATTAAAAACTGTTTTACAGCATTGCAGAAAACATTGTACTTCATAAGGCATAAGCATCTATCAGTTTGGCAAGATTTGCACTGAATACTGAATGAAACAGCTTTCTCTAATAGAGAGACAAGCTTTTGAGCAGATTTGGGCTAGATTTCACTTCATTTGAACAGAAGTACTGTTTCAGCATTACTGGACTCAGAAAGCTGTAAACTGACAATCTTGATCATTGAAGTCCTAACATTAGTTTTTGTGTATATAACTTCTAACACATTAAAAACTGTCTTACAGCATTGCAGAAACCATTGTACTTCATAAGGCATAAGCATCTATCAGTTTGGCAAGATTTGCACTGAATACTGAATGAAACAGCTTTCTCTAATAGAGAGACAAGCTTTTGAGCAGATTTGGGCTTGATTTCACTTCATTTGAACAGAAACACTATTTCAACATTTCTGGACTCAGAAAGCTGTAAACTGACAATCTTGATCATTGAAGTCCTAACATTAGTTTTTGTGTATATAACTTCTAACGCATTAAAAACTGTTTTACAGCATTGCAGAAAACATTGTACTTCATAAGGCATAAGCATCTATCAGTTTGGCAAGATTTGCACTGAATACTGAATGAAACAGCTTCCTCTAATAGAGAGACAAGCTTTTGAGCAGATTTGGGCTTGATTTCACTTAATTTGAACAGAAGTACTGTTTCAGCATTACTGGACTCAGAAAGCTGTAAACTGACAATCTTGATCATTGAAGTCCTAACATTAGTTTTTGTGTATATAACTTCTAACACATTAAAAACTGTCTTACAGCATTGCAGAAAACATTGTACTTCATAAGGCATAAGCATCTATCAGTTTGGCAAGATTTGCACTGAATACTGAATGAAACAGCTTTCTCTAATAGATAGACAAGCTTTTGAGCAGATTTGGGCTAGATTTCACTTCATTTGAACAAAAGTACTATTTCAGCATTACTGGACTCAGAAAGCTGTAAACTGACAATCTTGATCATTGAAGTCCTAACATTAGTTTTTGTGCATATAACTTCTAACACATTAAAAACTGTCTTACAGCATTGCAGAAAACATTGTATTTCATATGGCATAAGCATCTATCAGTTTGGCAAGATTTGCACTGAATACTGAATGAAACAGCTTTCTCTATTAGAGAGACAAGCTTTTGAGCAGATTTGGGCTAGATTTCACTTCATTTGAACAGAAGTACTATTTCAGCATTACTGGACTCAGAAAGCTGTAAACTGACAATCTTGATCATTGAAGTCCTAACATAAGTTTTTGTGCATATAACTTCTAACACATTAAAAACTGTCTTACAGCATTGCAGAAAACATTGTATTTCAAATGGCATAAGCATCTATCAGTTTGGCAAGATTTGCACTGAATACTGAATGAAACAGCTTTCTCTATTAGAGAGACAAGCTTTTGAGCAGATTTGGGCTTGATTTCACTTCATTTGAACAGAAACACTATTTCAACATTTCTGGACTCAGAAAGCTGTAAACTGACAATCTTGATCATTGAAGTCCTAACATTAGTTTTTGTGTATATAACTTCTAACACATTAAAAACTGTTTTACAGCATTGCAGAAAACATTGTACTTCATAAGGCATAAGCATCTATCAGTTTGGCAAGATTTGCACTGAATACTGAATGAAACAGCTTTCTCTAATAGAGAGACAAGCTTTTGAGCAGATTTGGGCTTGATTTCACTTCATTTGAACAGAAACACTATTTCAACATTTCTGGACTCAGAAAGCTGTAAACTGACAATCTTGATCATTGAAGTCCTAACATTAGTTTTTGTGCATATAACTTCTAACACATTAAAAACTGTCTTACAGCATTGCAGAAAACATTGAACTTCATAAGGCATAAGCATCTATCAGTTTGGCAAGATTTGCACTGAATACTGAATGAAACAGCTTTCTCTAATAGATAGACAAGCTTTTGAACAGATTTGGGCTAGATTTCACTTCATTTGAACAGAAGTACTATTTCAGCATTACTGGACTCAGAAAGCTGTAAACTGACAATCTTGATCATTGAAGTCCTAACATTAGTTTTTGTGCATATAACTTCTAACACATTAAAAACTGTCTTACAGCATTGCAGAAAACATTGTATTTCATATGGCATAAGCATCTATCAGTTTGGCAAGATTTGCACTGAATACTGAATGAAACAGCTTTCTTTATTAGAGAGACAAGCTTTTGAGCAGATTTGGGCTAGATTTCACTTCATTTGAACAGAAGTACTATTTCAGCATTACTGGACTCAGAAAGCTGTAAACTGACAATCTTGATCATTGAAGTCCTAACATAAGTTTTTGTGCATATAACTTCTAACACATTAAAAACTGTCTTACAGCATTGCAGAAAACATTGTATTTCATATGGCATAAGCATCTATCAGTTTGGCAAGATTTGCACTGAATACTGAATGAAACAGCTTTCTCTATTAGAGAGACAAGCTTTTGAGCAGATTTGGGCTTGATTTCACTTCATTTGAACAGAAACACTATTTCAACATTTCTGGACTCAGAAAGCTGTAAACTGACAATCTTGATCATTGAAGTCCTAACATTAGTTTTTGTGTATATAACTTCTAACACATTAAAAACTGTTTTACAGCATTGCAGAAAACATTGTACTTCATAAGGCATAAGCATCTATCAGTTTGGCAAGATTTGCACTGAATACTGAATGAAACAGCTTTCTCTAATAGAGAGACAAGCTTTTGAGCAGATTTGGGCTAGATTTCACTTCATTTGAACAGAAGTACTGTTTCAGCATTACTGGACTCAGAAAGCTGTAAACTGACAATCTTGATCATTGAAGTCCTAACATAAGTTTTTGTGCACATAACTTCTAACACATTAAAAACTGTCTTACAGCATTGCAGAAAACATTGTATTTCATATGGCATAAGAATCTATCAGTTTGGCAAGATTTGCACTGAATACTGAATGAAACAGCTTTCTCTATTAGAGAGACAAGCTTTTGAGCAGATTTGGGCTAGATTTCACTTCATTTGAACAGAAGTACTATTTCAGCATTACTGGACTCAGAAAGCTGTAAACTGACAATCTTGATCATTGAAGTCCTAACATAAGTTTTTGTGCATATAACTTCTAACACATTAAAAACTGTCTTACAGCATTGCAGAAAACATTTTATTTCATATGGCATAAGCATCTATCAGTTTGGCAAGATTTGCACTGAATACTGAATGAAACAGCTTTCTCTATTAGAGAGACAAGCTTTTGAGCAGATTTGGGCTAGATTTCACTTCATTTGAACAGAAGTACTATTTCAGCATTACTGGACTCAGAAAGCTGTAAACTGACAATCTTTATCATTGAAGTCCTAACATAAGTTTTTGTGCATATAACTTCTAACACATTAAAAACTGTCTTACAGCATTGCAGAAAACATTGTATTTCATATGGCATAAGCATCTATCAGTTTGGCAAGATTTGCACTGAATACTGAATGAAACAGCTTTCTCTATTAGAGAGACAAGCTTTTGAGCAGATTTGGGCTAGATTTCACTTCATTTGAACAGAAGTACTATTTCAGCATTACTGGACTCAGAAAGCTGTAAACTGACAATCTTGATCATTGAAGTCCTAACATTAGTTTTTGTGTATATAACTTCTAACACATTAAAAACTGTCTTATAGCATTGCAGAAAACATTGTACTTCATAAGGCATAAGCATCTATCAGTTTGGCAAGATTTGCACTGAATACTGAATGAAACAGCTTTCTCTAATAGATAGACAAGCTTTTGAGCAGATTTGGGCTAGATTTCACTTCATTTGAACAGAAGTACTATTTCAGCATTACTGGACTCAGAAAGCTGTAAACTGACAATCTTGATCATTGAAGTCCTAACATTAGTTTTTGTGCATATAACTTCTAACACATTAAAAACTGTCCTACAGCATTGCAGAAAACATTGTATTTCATATGGCATAAGCATCTATCAGTTTGGCAAGATTTGCACTGAATACTGAATGAAACAGCTTTCTCTATTAGAGAGACAAGCTTTTGAGCAGATTTGGGCTAGATTTCACTTCATTTGAACAGAAGTACTATTTCAGCATTACTGGACTCAGAAAGCTGTAAACTGCCAATCTTGATCATTGAAGTCCTAACATAAGTTTTTGTGCATATAACTTCTAACACATTAAAAACTGTCTTACAGCATTGCAGAAAACATTGTATTTCATATGGCATAAGCATCTATCAGTTTGGCAAGATTTGCACTGAATACTGAATGAAACAGCTTTCTCTATTAGAGAGACAAGCTTTTGAGCAGATTTGGGCTTGATTTCACTTCATTTGAACAGAAACACTATTTCAACATTTCTGGACTCAGAAAGCTGTAAACTGACAATCTTGATCATTGAAGTCCTAACATTAGTTTTTGTGTATATAACTTCTAACACATTAAAAACTGTTTTACAGCATTGCAGAAAACATTGTACTTCATAAGGCATAAGCATCTATCAGTTTGGCAAGATTTGCACTGAATACTGAATGAAACAGCTTTCTCTAATAGAGAGACAAGCTTTTGAGCAGATTTGGGCTAGATTTCACTTCATTTGAACAGAAGTACTGTTTCAGCATTACTGGACTCAGAAAGCTGTAAACTGACAATCTTGATCATTGAAGTCCTAACATAAGTTTTTGTGCATATAACTTCTAACACATTAAAAACTGTCTTACAGCATTGCAGAAAACATTTTATTTCATATGGCATAAGCATCTATCAGTTTGGCAAGATTTGCACTGAATACTGAATGAAACAGCTTTCTCTATTAGAGAGACAAGCTTTTGAGCAGATTTGGGCTAGATTTCACTTCATTTGAACAGAAGTACTATTTCAGCATTACTGGACTCAGAAAGCTGTAAACTGACAATCTTGATCATTGAAGTCCTAACATAAGTTTTTGTGCATATAACTTCTAACACATTAAAAACTGTCTTACAGCATTGCAGAAAACATTGTATTTCATATGGCATAAGCATCTATCAGTTTGGCAAGATTTGCACTGAATACTGAATGAAACAGCTTTCTCTATTAGAGAGACAAGCTTTTGAGCAGATTTGGGCTAGATTTCACTTCATTTGAACAGAAGTACTATTTCAGCATTACTGGACTCAGAAAGCTGTAAACTGACAATCTTGATCATTGAAGTCCTAACATTAGTTTTTGTGTATATAACTTCTAACACATTAAAAACTGTCTTATAGCATTGCAGAAAACATTGTACTTCATAAGGCATAAGCATCTATCAGTTTGGCAAGATTTGCACTGAATACTGAATGAAACAGCTTTCTCTAATAGATAGACAAGCTTTTGAGCAGATTTGGGCTAGATTTCACTTCATTTGAACAGAAGTACTATTTCAGCATTACTGGACTCAGAAAGCTGTAAACTGACAATCTTGATCATTGAAGTCCTAACATTAGTTTTTGTGCATATAACTTCTAACACATTAAAAACTGTCTTACAGCATTGCAGAAAACATTGTATTTCATATGGCATAAGCATCTATCAGTTTGGCAAGATTTGCACTGAATACTGAATGAAACAGCTTTCTCTATTAGAGAGACAAGCTTTTGAGCAGATTTGGGCTAGATTTCACTTCATTTGAACAGAAGTACTATTTCAGCATTACTGGACTCAGAAAGCTGTAAACTGACAATCTTGATCATTGAAGTCCTAACATAAGTTTTTGTGCATATAACTTCTAACACATTAAAAACTGTCTTACAGCATTGCAGAAAACATTGTATTTCATATGGCATAAGCATCTATCAGTTTGGCAAGATTTGCACTGAATACTGAATGAAACAGCTTTCTCTATTAGAGAGACAAGCTTTTGAGCAGATTTGGGCTTGATTTCACTTCATTTGAACAGAAACACTATTTCAACATTTCTGGACTCAGAAAGCTGTAAACTGACAATCTTGATCATTGAAGTCCTAACATTAGTTTTTGTGTATATAACTTCTAACACATTAAAAACTGTTTTACAGCATTGCAGAAAACATTGTACTTCATAAGGCATAAGCATCTATCAGTTTGGCAAGATTTGCACTGAATACTGAATGAAACAGCTTTCTCTAATACAGAGACAAGCTTTTGAGCAGATTTGGGCTAGATTTCACTTCATTTGAACAGAAGTACTGTTTCAGCATTACTGGACTCAGAAAGCTGTAAACTGACAATCTTGATCATTGAAGTCCTAACATAAGTTTTTGTGCATATAACTTCTAACACATTAAAAACTGTCTTACAGCATTGCAGAAAACATTGTATTTCATATGGCATAAGCATCTATCAGTTTGGCAAGATTTGCACTGAATACTGAATGAAACAGCTTTCTCTATTAGAGAGACAAGCTTTTGAGCAGATTTGGGCTAGATTTCACTTCATTTGAACAGAAGTACTGTTTCAGCATTACTGGACTCAGAAAGCTGTAAACTGACAATCTTGATAATTGAAATCCTAACATTAGTTTTTGTGTATATAACTTCTAACACATTAAAAACTGTCTTACAGCATTGCAGAAAACATTGTACTTCATAAGGCATAAGCATCTATCAGTTTGGCAAGATTTGCACTGAATACTGAATGAAACAGCTTTCTCTAATAGATAGACAAGCTTTTGAGCAGATTTGGGCTAGATTTCACTTCATTTGAACAGAAGTACTGTTTCAGCATTACTGGACTCAGAAAGCTGTAAACTGACAATCTTGATCATTGAAGTCCTAACATTAGTTTTTGTGCATATAACTTCTAACACATTAAAAACTGTCTTACAGCATTGCAGAAAACATTGTATTTCATATGGCATAAGCATCTATCAGTTTGGCAAGATTTGCACTGAATACTGAATGAAACAGCTTTCTCTATTAGAGAGACAAGCTTTTGAGCAGATTTGGGCTAGATTTCACTTCATTTGAACAGAAGTACTATTTCAGCATTACTGGACTCAGAAAGCTGTAAACTGACAATCTTGATCATTGAAGTCCTAACATAAGTTTTTGTGCATATAACTTCTAACACATTAAAAACTGTCTTACAGCATTGCAGAAAACATTGTATTTCAAATGGCATAAGCATCTATCAGTTTGGCAAGATTTGCACTGAATACTGAATGAAACAGCTTTCTCTATTAGAGAGACAAGCTTTTGAGCAGATTTGGGCTTGATTTCACTTCATTTGAACAGAAACACTATTTCAACATTTCTGGACTCAGAAAGCTGTAAACTGACAATCTTGATCATTGAAGTCCTAACATTAGTTTTTGTGTATATAACTTCTAACACATTAAAAACTGTTTTACAGCATTGCAGAAAACATTGTACTTCATAAGGCATAAGCATCTATCAGTTTGGCAAGATTTGCACTGAATACTGAATGAAACAGCTTTCTCTAATAGAGAGACAAGCTTTTGAGCAGATTTGGGCTTGATTTCACTTCATTTGAACAGAAACACTATTTCAACATTTCTGGACTCAGAAAGCTGTAAACTGACAATCTTGATCATTGAAGTCCTAACATTAGTTTTTGTGTATATAACTTCTAACACATTAAAAACTGTTTTACAGCATTGCAGAAAACATTGTACTTCATAAGGCATAAGCATCTATCAGTTTGGCAAGATTTGCACTGAATACTGAATGAAACAGCTTTCTCTAATAGAGAGACAAGCTTTTGAGCAGATTTGGGCTTGATTTCACTTCATTTGAACAGAAACACTATTTCAACATTTCTGGACTCAGAAAGCTGTAAACTGACAATCTTGATCATTGAAGTCCTAACATTAGTTTTTGTGCATATAACTTCTAACACATTAAAAACTGTCTTACAGCATTGCAGAAAACATTGTACTTCATAAGGCATAAGCATCTATCAGTTTGGCAAGATTTGCACTGAATACTGAATGAAACAGCTTTCTCTAATAGATAGACAAGCTTTTGAGCAGATTTGGGCTAGATTTCACTTCATTTGAACAGAAGTACTATTTCAGCATTACTGGACTCAGAAAGCTGTAAACTGACAATCTTGATCATTGAAGTCCTAACATAAGTTTTTGTGCATATAACTTCTAACACATTAAAAACTGTCTTACAGCATTGCAGAAAACATTGTATTTCATATGGCATAAGCATCTATCAGTTTGGCAAGATTTGCACTGAATACTGAATGAAACAGCTTTCTCTATTAGAGAGACAAGCTTTTGAGCAGATTTGGGCTAGATTTCACTTCATTTGAACAGAAGTACTATTTCAGCATTACTGGACTCAGAAAGCTGTAAACTGACAATCTTGATCATTGAAGTCCTAACATTAGTTTTTGTGTATATAACTTCTAACACATTAAAAACTGTCTTACAGCATTGCAGAAACCATTGTACTTCATAAGGCATAAGCATCTATCAGTTTGGCAAGATTTGCACTGAATACTGAATGAAACAGCTTTCTCTATTGGAGAGACAAGCTTTTGAGCAGATTTGGGCTTGATTTCACTTCATTTGAACAGAAGTACTGTTTCAGCATTACTGGACTCAGAAAGCTGTAAACTGACAATCTTGATCATTGAAGTCCTAACATTAGTTTTTGTGTATATAACTTCTAACACATTAAAAACTGTTTTACAGCATTGCAGAAAACATTGTACTTCATAAGGCATAAGCATCTATCAGTTTGGCAAGATTTGCACTGAATACTGAATGAAACAGCTTTCTCTAATAGAGAGACAAGCTTTTGAGCAGATTTGGGCTAGATTTCACTTCATTTGAACAGAAGTACTATTTCAGCATTACTGGACTCAGAAAGCTGTAAACTGACAATCTTGATCATTGAAGTCCTAACATTAGTTTTTGTGCATATAACTTCTAACACATTAAAAACTGTCTTACAGCATTGCAGAAAACATTGTATTTCATATGGCATAAGCATCTATCAGTTTGGCAAGATTTGCACTGAATACTGAATGAAACAGCTTTCTCTATTAGAGAGACAAGCTTTTGAGCAGATTTGGGCTTGATTTCACTTCATTTGAACAGAAACACTATTTCAACATTTCTGGACTCAGAAAGCTGTAAACTGACAATCTTGATCATTGAAGTCCTAACATTAGTTTTTGTGTATATAACTTCTAACACATTAAAAACTGTTTTACAGCATTGCAGAAAACATTGTACTTCATAAGGCATAAGCATCTATCAGTTTGGCAAGATTTGCACTGAATACTGAATGAAACAGCTTTCTCTAATAGAGAGACAAGCTTTTGAGCAGATTTGGGCTAGATTTCACTTCATTTGAACAGAAGTACTGTTTCAGCATTACTGGACTCAGAAAGCTGTAAACTGACAATCTTGATCATTGAAGTCCTAACATTAGTTTTTGTGTATATAACTTCTAACACATTAAAAACTGTTTTACAGCATTGCAGAAAACATTGTACTTCATAAGGCATAAGCATCTATCAGTTTGGCAAGATTTGCACTGAATACTGAATGAAACAGCTTTCTCTATTAGAGAGACAAGCTTTTGAGCAGATTTGGGCTTGATTTCACTTCATTTGAACAGAAACACTATTTCAACATTTCTGGACTCAGAAAGCTGTAAACTGACAATCTTGATCATTGAAGTCCTAACATTAGTTTTTGTGTATATAACTTCTAACGCATTAAAAACTGTTTTACAGCATTGCAGAAAACATTGTACTTCATAAGGCATAAGCATCTATCAGTTTGGCAAGATTTGCACTGAATACTGAATGAAACAGCTTCCTCTAATAGAGAGACAAGCTTTTGAGCAGATTTGGGCTAGATTTCACTTCATTTGAACAGAAGTACTGTTTCAGCATTACTGGACTCAGAAAGCTGTAAACTGACAATCTTGATCATTGAAGTCCTAACATTAGTTTTTGTGTATATAACTTCTAACACATTAAAAACTGTCTTACAGCATTGCAGAAAACATTGTACTTCATAAGGCATAAGCATCTATCAGTTTGGCAAGATTTGCACTGAATACTGAATGAAACAGCTTTCTCTAATAGATAGACAAGCTTTTGAGCAGATTTGGGCTAGATTTCACTTCATTTGAACAGAAGTACTGTTTCAGCATTACTGGACTCAGAAAGCTGTAAACTGACAATCTTGATCATTGAAGTCCTAACATAAGTTTTTGTGCATATAACTTCTAACACATTAAAAACTGTCTTACAGCATTGCAGAAAACATTGTATTTCATATGGCATAAGCATCTATCAGTTTGGCAAGATTTGCACTGAATACTGAATGAAACAGCTTTCTCTATTAGAGAGACAAGCTTTTGAGCAGATTTGGGCTAGATTTCACTTCATTTGAACAGAAGTACTATTTCAGCAATACTGGACTCAGAAAGCTGTAAACTGACAATCTTGATCATTGAAGTCCTAACATTAGTTTTTGTGTATATAACTTCTAACACATTAAAAACTGTCTTACAGCATTGCAGAAACCATTGTACTTCATAAGGCATAAGCATCTATCAGTTTTGCAAGATTTGCACTGAATACTGAATGAAACAGCTTTCTCTATTGGAGAGACAAGCTTTTGAGCAGATTTGGGCTTGATTTCACTTCATTTGAACAGAAACACTATTTCAACATTACTGGACTCAGAAAGCTGTAAACTGACAATCTTGATCATTGAAGTCCTAACATTAGTTTTTGTGTATATAACTTCTAACACATTAAAAACTGTTTTACAGCATTGCAGAAAACATTGTACTTCATAAGGCATAAGCATCTATCAGTTTGGCAAGATTTGCACTGAATACTGAATGAAACAGCTTCCTCTAATAGAGAGACAAGCTTTTGAGCAGATTTGGGCTAGATTTCACTTCATTTGAACAGAAGTACTGTTTCAGCATTACTGGACTCAGAAAGCTGTAAACTGACAATCTTGATCATTGAAGTCCTAACATTAGTTTTTGTGTATATAACTTCTAACACCTTAAAAACTGTTTTACAGCATTGCAGAAAACATTGTACTTCATAAGGCATAAGCATCTATCAGTTTGGCAAGATTTGCACTGAATACTGAATGAAACAGCTTTCTCTAATAGAGAGACAAGCTTTTGAGCAGATTTGGGCTAGATTTCACTTCATTTGAACAGAAGTACTGTTTCAGCATTACTGGACTCAGAAAGCTGTAAACTGACAATCTTGATCATTGAAGTCCTAACATAAGTTTTTGTGCATATAACTTCTAACACATTAAAAACTGTCTTACAGCATTGCAGAAAACATTGTATTTCATATGGCATAAGCATCTATCAGTTTGGCAAGATTTGCACTGAATACTGAATGAAACAGCTTTCTCTATTAGAGAGACAAGCTTTTGAGCAGATTTGGGCTAGATTTCACTTCATTTGAACAGAAGTACTATTTCAGCATTACTGGACTCAGAAAGCTGTAAACTGACAATCTTGATCATTGAAGTCCTAACATAAGTTTTTGTGCATATAACTTCTAACACATTAAAAACTGTCTTACAGCATTGCAGAAAACATTGTATTTCATATGGCATAAGCATCTATCAGTTTGGCAAGATTTGCACTGAATACTGAATGAAACAGCTTTTTCTATTAGAGAGACAAGCTTTTGAGCAGATTTGGGCTTGATTTCACTTCATTTGAACAGAAAAACTATTTCAACATTTCTGGACTCAGAAAGCTGTAAACTGACAATCTTGATCATTGAAGTCCTAACATTAGTTTTTGTGTATATAACTTCTAACACATTAAAAACTGTTTTACAGCATTGGAGAAAACATTGTACTTCATAAGGCATAAGCATCTATCAGTTTGGCAAGATTTGCACTGAATACTGAATGAAACAGCTTTCTCTAATAGAGAGACAAGCTTTTGAGCAGATTTGGGCTAGATTTCACTTCATTTGAACAGAAGTACTGTTTCAGCATTACTGGACTCAGAAAGCTGTAAACTGACAATCTTGATCATTGAAGTCCTAACATAAGTTTTTGTGTATATAACTTCTAACACCTTAAAAACTGTTTTACAGCATTGCAGAAAACATTGTACTTCATAAGGCATAAGCATCTATCAGTTTGGCAAGATTTGCACTGAATACTGAATGAAACAGCTTTCTCTAATAGAGAGACAAGCTTTTGAGCAGATTTGGGCTAGATTTCACTTCATTTGAACAGAAGTACTGTTTCAGCATTACTGGACTCAGAAAGCTGTAAACTGACAATCTTGTGCATATAACTTCTAACACATTAAAAACTGTCTTACAGCATTGCAGAAAACATTGTATTTCATATGGCATAAGCATCTATCAGTTTGGCAAGATTTGCACTGAATACTGAATGAAACAGCTTTCTCTATTAGAGAGACAAGCTTTTGAGCAGATTTGGGCTAGATTTCACTTCATTTGAACAGAAGTACTATTTCAGCATTACTGGACTCAGAAAGCTGTAAACTGACAATCTTGATCATTGAAGTCCTAACATAAGTTTTTGTGCATATAACTTCTAACACATTAAAAACTGTCTTACAGCATTGCAGAAAACATTGTATTTCATATGGCATAAGCATCTATCAGTTTGGCAAGATTTGCACTGAATACTGAATGAAACAGCTTTTTCTATTAGAGAGACAAGCTTTTGAGCAGATTTGGGCTTGATTTCACTTCATTTGAACAGAAAAACTATTTCAACATTTCTGGACTCAGAAAGCTGTAAACTGACAATCTTGATCATTGAAGTCCTAACATTAGTTTTTGTGTATATAACTTCTAACACATTAAAAACTGTTTTACAGCATTGGAGAAAACATTGTACTTCATAAGGCATAAGCATCTATCAGTTTGGCAAGATTTGCACTGAATACTGAATGAAACAGCTTTCTCTAATAGAGAGACAAGCTTTTGAGCAGATTTGGGCTAGATTTCACTTCATTTGAACAGAAGTACTGTTTCAGCATTACTGGACTCAGAAAGCTGTAAACTGACAATCTTGATCATTGAAGTCCTAACATAAGTTTTTGTGCATATAACTTCTAACACATTAAAAACTGTCTTACAGCATTGCAGAAAACATTGTATTTCATATGGCATAAGCATCTATCAGTTTGGCAAGATTTGCACTGAATACTGAATGAAACAGCTTTCTCTATTGGAGAGACAAGCTTTTGAGCAGATTTGGGCTTGATTTCACTTCATTTGAACAGAAACACTATTTCAACATTACTGGACTCAGAAAGCTGTAAACTGACAATCTTGATCATTGAAGTCCTAACATTAGTTTTTGTGTATATAACTTCTAACACATTAAAAACTGTTTTACAGCATTGCAGAAAACATTGTACTTCATAAGGCATAAGCATCTATCAGTTTGGCAAGATTTGCACTGAATACTGAATGAAACAGATTTCTCTAATAGAGAGACAAGCTTTTGAGCAGATTTGGGCTAGATTTCACTTCATTTGAACAGAAGTACTATTTCAGCATTACTGGACTCAGAAAGCTGTAAACTGACAATCTTGATCATTGAAGTCCTAACATTAGTTTTTGTGTATATAACTTCTAACACATTAAAAACTGTTTTACAGCATTGCAGAAAACATTGTACTTCATAAGGCATAAGCATCTATCAGTTTGGCAAGATTTGCACTGAATACTGAATGAAACAGCTTCCTCTAATAGAGAGACAAGCTTTTGAGCAGATTTGGGCTAGATTTCACTTCATTTGAACAGAAGTACTGTTTCAGCATTACTGGACTCAGAAAGCTGTAAACTGACAATCTTGATCATTGAAGTCCTAACATTAGTTTTTGTGTATATAACTTCTAACACCTTAAAAACTGTTTTACAGCATTGCAGAAAACATTGTACTTCATAAGGCATAAGCATCTATCAGTTTGGCAAGATTTGCACTGAATACTGAATGAAACAGCTTTCTCTAATAGAGAGACAAGCTTTTGAGCAGATTTGGGCTAGATTTCACTTCATTTGAACAGAAGTACTGTTTCAGCATTACTGGACTCAGAAAGCTGTAAACTGACAATCTTGATCATTGAAGTCCTAACATAAGTTTTTGTGCATATAACTTCTAACACATTAAAAACTGTCTTACAGCATTGCAGAAAACATTGTATTTCATATGGCATAAGCATCTATCAGTTTGGCAAGATTTGCACTGAATACTGAATGAAACAGCTTTCTCTATTAGAGAGACAAGCTTTTGAGCAGATTTGGGCTAGATTTCACTTCATTTGAACAGAAGTACTATTTCAGCATTACTGGACTCAGAAAGCTGTAAACTGACAATCTTGATCATTGAAGTCCTAACATAAGTTTTTGTGCATATAACTTCTAACACATTAAAAACTGTCTTACAGCATTGCAGAAAACATTGTATTTCATATGGCATAAGCATCTATCAGTTTGGCAAGATTTGCACTGAATACTGAATGAAACAGCTTTTTCTATTAGAGAGACAAGCTTTTGAGCAGATTTGGGCTTGATTTCACTTCATTTGAACAGAAAAACTATTTCAACATTTCTGGACTCAGAAAGCTGTAAACTGACAATCTTGATCATTGAAGTCCTAACATTAGTTTTTGTGTATATAACTTCTAACACATTAAAAACTGTTTTACAGCATTGGAGAAAACATTGTACTTCATAAGGCATAAGCATCTATCAGTTTGGCAAGATTTGCACTGAATACTGAATGAAACAGCTTTCTCTAATAGAGAGACAAGCTTTTGAGCAGATTTGGGCTAGATTTCACTTCATTTGAACAGAAGTACTGTTTCAGCATTACTGGACTCAGAAAGCTGTAAACTGACAATCTTGATCATTGAAGTCCTAACATAAGTTTTTGTGTATATAACTTCTAACACCTTAAAAACTGTTTTACAGCATTGCAGAAAACATTGTACTTCATAAGGCATAAGCATCTATCAGTTTGGCAAGATTTGCACTGAATACTGAATGAAACAGCTTTCTCTAATAGAGAGACAAGCTTTTGAGCAGATTTGGGCTAGATTTCACTTCATTTGAACAGAAGTACTGTTTCAGCATTACTGGACTCAGAAAGCTGTAAACTGACAATCTTGTGCATATAACTTCTAACACATTAAAAACTGTCTTACAGCATTGCAGAAAACATTGTATTTCATATGGCATAAGCATCTATCAGTTTGGCAAGATTTGCACTGAATACTGAATGAAACAGCTTTCTCTATTAGAGAGACAAGCTTTTGAGCAGATTTGGGCTAGATTTCACTTCATTTGAACAGAAGTACTATTTCAGCATTACTGGACTCAGAAAGCTGTAAACTGACAATCTTGATCATTGAAGTCCTAACATAAGTTTTTGTGCATATAACTTCTAACACATTAAAAACTGTCTTACAGCATTGCAGAAAACATTGTATTTCATATGGCATAAGCATCTATCAGTTTGGCAAGATTTGCACTGAATACTGAATGAAACAGCTTTTTCTATTAGAGAGACAAGCTTTTGAGCAGATTTGGGCTTGATTTCACTTCATTTGAACAGAAAAACTATTTCAACATTTCTGGACTCAGAAAGCTGTAAACTGACAATCTTGATCATTGAAGTCCTAACATTAGTTTTTGTGTATATAACTTCTAACACATTAAAAACTGTTTTACAGCATTGGAGAAAACATTGTACTTCATAAGGCATAAGCATCTATCAGTTTGGCAAGATTTGCACTGAATACTGAATGAAACAGCTTTCTCTAATAGAGAGACAAGCTTTTGAGCAGATTTGGGCTAGATTTCACTTCATTTGAACAGAAGTACTGTTTCAGCATTACTGGACTCAGAAAGCTGTAAACTGACAATCTTGATCATTGAAGTCCTAACATAAGTTTTTGTGCATATAACTTCTAACACATTAAAAACTGTCTTACAGCATTGCAGAAAACATTGTATTTCATATGGCATAAGCATCTATCAGTTTGGCAAGATTTGCACTGAATACTGAATGAAACAGCTTTCTCTATTAGAGAGACAAGCTTTTGAGCAGATTTGGGCTAGATTTCACTTCATTTGAACAGAAGTACTATTTCAGCATTACTGGACTCAGAAAGCTGTAAACTGACAATCTTGATCATTGAAGTCCTAACATTAGTTTTTGTGCATATAACTTCTAACACATTAAAAACTGTCTTACAGCATTGCAGAAAACATTGTATTTCATATGGCATAAGCATCTATCAGTTTGGCAAGATTTGCACTGAATACTGAATGAAACAGCTTTCTCTATTAGAGAGACAAGCTTTTGAGCAGATTTGGGCTTGATTTCACTTCATTTGAACAGAAACACTATTTCAACATTTCTGGACTCAGAAAGCTGTAAACTGACAATCTTGATCATTGAAGTCCTAACATTAGTTTTTGTGTATATAACTTCTAACACATTAAAAACTGTTTTACAGCATTGCAGAAAACATTGTACTTCATAAGGCATAAGCATCTATCAGTTTGGCAAGATTTGCACTGAATACTGAATGAAACAGCTTTCTCTAATAGAGAGACAAGCTTTTGAGCAGATTTGGGCTAGATTTCACTTCATTTGAACAGAAGTACTGTTTCAGCATTACTGGACTCAGAAAGCTGTAAACTGACAATCTTGATCATTGAAGTCCTAACATTAGTTTTTGTGTATATAACTTCTAACACATTAAAAACTGTTTTACAGCATTGCAGAAAACATTGTACTTCATAAGGCATAAGCATCTATCAGTTTGGCAAGATTTGCACTGAATACTGAATGAAACAGCTTTCTCTAATAGAGAGACAAGCTTTTGAGCAGATTTGGGCTTGATTTCACTTAATTTGAACAGAAACACTATTTCAACATTTCTGGACTCAGAAAGCTGTAAACTGACAATCTTGATCATTGAAGTCCTAACATTAGTTTTTGTGTATATAACTTCTAACGCATTAAAAACTGTTTTACAGCATTGCAGAAAACATTGTACTTCATAAGGCATAAGCATCTATCAGTTTGGCAAGATTTGCACTGAATACTGAATGAAACAGCTTCCTCTAATAGAGAGACAAGCTTTTGAGCAGATTTGGGCTAGATTTCACTTCATTTGAACAGAAGTACTGTTTCAGCATTACTGGACTCAGAAAGCTGTAAACTGACAATCTTGATCATTGAAGTCCTAACATTAGTTTTTGTGTATATAACTTCTAACACATTAAAAACTGTCTTACAGCATTGCAGAAAACATTGTACTTCATAAGGCATAAGCATCTATCAGTTTGGCCAGATTTGCACTGAATACTGAATGAAACAGCTTTCTCTAATAGATAGACAAGCTTTTGAGCAGATTTGGGCTAGATTTCACTTCATTTGAACAGAAGTACTATTTCAGCATTACTGGACTCAGAAAGCTGTAAACTGACAATCTTGATCATTGAAGTCCTAACATTAGTTTTTGTGCATATAACTTCTAACACATTAAAAACTGTTTTACAGCATTGCAGAAAACATTGTACTTCATAAGGCATAAGCATCTATCAGTTTGGCAAGATTTGCACTGAATACTGAATGAAACAGCTTTCTCTAATAGAGAGACAAGCTTTTGAGCAGATTTGGGCTAGATTTCACTTCATTTGAACAGAAGTACTGTTTCAGCATTACTGGACTCAGAAAGCTGTAAACTGATAATCTTGATCATTGAAGTCCTAACATAAGTTTTTGTGCATATAACTTCTAACACATTAAAAACTGTCTTACAGCATTGCAGAAAACATTGTATTTCATATGGCATAAGCATCTATCAGTTTGGCAAGATTTGCACTGAATACTGAATGAAACAGCTTTCTCTATTAGAGAGACAAGCTTTTGAGCAGATTTGGGCTAGATTTCACTTCATTTGAACAGAAGTACTATTTCAGCATTACTGGACTCAGAAAGCTGTAAACTGACAATCTTGATCATTGAAGTCCTAACATTAGTTTTTGTGTATATAACTTCTAACACATTAAAAACTGTCTTACAGCATTGCAGAAACCATTGTACTTCATAAGGCATAAGCATCTATCAGTTTGGCAAGATTTGCACTGAATACTGAATGAAACAGCTTTCTCTATTGGAGAGACAAGCTTTTGAGCAGATTTGGGCTTGATTTCACTTCATTTGAACAGAAACACTATTTCAACATTACTGGACTCAGAAAGCTGTAAACTGACAATCTTGATCATTGAAGTTCTAACATTAGTTTTTGTGTATATAACTTCTAACACATTAAAAACTGTTTTACAGCATTGCAGAAAACATTTTATTTCATATGGCATAAGCATCTATCAGTTTGGCAAGATTTGCACTGAATACTGAATGAAACAGCTTTCTCTATTAGAGAGACAAGCTTTTGAGCAGATTTGGGCTTGATTTCACTTCATTTGAACAGAAACACTATTTCAACATTTCTGGACTCAGAAAGCTGTAAACTGACAATCTTGATCATTGAAGTCCTAACATTAGTTTTTGTGTATATAACTTTTAACACATTAAAAACTGTTTTACAGCATTGCAGAAAACATTGTACTTCATAAGGCATAAGCATCTATCAGTTTGGCAAGATTTGCACTGAATACTGAATGAAACAGCTTTCTCTAATAGAGAGACAAGCTTTTGAGCAGATTTGGGCTAGATTTCACTTCATTTGAACAGAAGTACTGTTTCAGCATTACTGGACTCAGAAAGCTGTAAACTGACAATCTTGATCATTGAAGTCCTAACATTAGTTTTTGTGTATATAACTTCTAACACATTAAAAACTGTTTTACAGCATTGCAGAAAACATTGTACTTCATAAGGCATAAGCATCTATCAGTTTGGCAAGATTTGCACTGAATACTGAATGAAACAGCTTCCTCTAATAGAGAGACAAGCTTTTGAGCAGATTTGGGCTAGATTTCACTTCATTTGAACAGAAGTACTGTTTCAGCATTACTGGACTCAGAAAGCTGTAAACTGACAATCTTGATCATTGAAGTCCTAACATTAGTTCCTTTTCGGGAACTCGAGCTGCGTCGATATCGCTTTGGGGAACGTCCCTGACGAGACCGGCTCTGAACATCGTGTGCAAACTGTCCAATGGACGGGCGTGACGTCACGGAGCGGGGTGACGTAGCGACCAGGAAGCTATATAAGCACGTGCCGTGCAGCTGGCTTCAGCTTCGCTCTGTCAGCAAGCGCTCTGTGTGTGCATGTTAAAAAGTCTGTCCCGTTGGTCCTATTTATTGTTGTCTGTCTCCTTAGCCATTAAAAGATCGCTAATACAGCTCAATAATGCCAAAAGCAAAGCAAAAGACCAAGTATTTAAAGGGCGATTCCAAGCCGCGTTACAGATTGTGTGTTCCTCCCTGCCCTCGCTACATCACGAGCGGGGATACACACAATCTGTGCGTGGCTTGCCTGGGATCGAAGCACGCTGAGTCGGCTCTCGAGGGGGCCGACTGTCCGCATTGCGAGCGATTGCCAATGCGGGCGCTTCGATGGGGTTCGTGGGGTTCGTGGGGTTCGCAGGTGGATCTGTCAGAGGGAATGGAGACGGGCCAGTCCTTATCTCCTTCCTCATCTGCCAGATCAGGCGCCCAAACCCTGGGTTCGGAAGCACGCTCGTCGGTTTCTTCCCCCCAGGGTGAGGGATCAGCTCTCCGCCTCTCTTCCTCCGAGGAGGTTGACGTGGAGACTGTTGCTGGGGATTCGCCACCCCTATCGCCCCAGTATGAGGAGCTTTTGGAGGTGGTTACACGCGCAGTTGATAGATTAAAAATCGAATGGCCTGCAGAAAAACACACTGAGCCGCAGAAAAGCAAGCTAGATGAACGCTTTCTGCGGCCGAGGCAACCACCTCCACGCCGGAGTCTACCGTTTTTTCCCGATCTCCATGATGAGTTATCGAGATCGTGGAAACACCCATATTCGACCCGCCTCTTTGGCCCCGATTCACTATATTATGGCAACGGGGCTGGGAGAGCGGGGTTATAGGACATTGCCACGGGTTGAACAGACGCTCGCGGGCTATCTGTCACCCGGCTCGGCATCGTCCCTAAAGGCTCCGGCATTGCCCACTAAGCCGCTGCGAGTTACATCATCGCTTGTGGGCAAAGGTTATGTGGCAGCAGGTCAGGCTGGGGCTTGCCTTCACACCATGGCAGTCCTTCAAGCTTATCAGGCCGACCTGCTGGGAGATATCGATGAGGGAGAGGGGATTAAGTCTGATGATATTGAAGAGCTTAGAAAGACCGCTGATCTCTCCCTCCGCGCCACTAAAGAGACTGCTCGCGCAATTGGGCGGTCTATGGCAGCCTTAGTGGCCGCGGAGAGGCATTTGTGGCTGACCCTGTCAGAGATAAAAGAAAGAGACAGGGTCTGCCTCCTGGACGCCCCGCTTCAAGCCTCGGGCCTGTTTGGCGACACAGTCAACACTGTCGTCGACAGGTTCCAGGAGGCACGCAAACAGGCGGCGGCGTTCCAGAATTTCCTCCCTCGTCGCTCTCGTGGTGCATCTGGGCGGGAGATCACCACGCCACATACCGGCTCCTCATACCGGGAAGCGCAGAAACAGAGTGTCGCCGCTCGTGTTCCCCCACGTCGGGACCGAGGGCCTCAGCGACGGCCTGAGTCGGGGACTTCCAGAGCTAAAAAGCCCGATTTAAGAACAGTTATCGAGGCCCGGAAGTCCTCGACGAAACGATCCTGACATCAGGGTCCAGAGGGTAGCCCCTACTGGGGTAGAGCGCGGTCCACCTCAGTATACGGTGCCCGCCTCACCTCAGTGCCCTCAGGAGGTCGGTCTGCTAACCCTGCCAGAGCTTCAGGGCGCAGCGGCCTCCCGCGAGCACTACTCCCAGTTATTTCCGCCCGTGAGCGCAGCGGAGCTAGGAGGCTCGCCGCCCCTTCGGGGGCCTCTTACACCAGAGGTCAGTCTCGAGAGACTGATTCCCTTAGTAGATTATTTAGCAGCGTGGAAACTACTGCCAAATGTATCTCGTTGGGTCCTGCGTACAATAGAAAAAGGCTATTGCATTCAGTTCGGTCATCCACCACCGAAGTTCAACGGGGTTACACCGACTGTGGTCGGCCCCCAGCAGGCTCTGGTTATGGAACAAGAAGTGAATACCCTATTAAGGAAGGAGGCCATCGAGGTGGTCCCTCCTCTAGACAGGAAATCCGGATTTTACAGCCGGTATTTCATAGTTCCAAAGAAGGATGGGGGGTTGCGTCCGATCATAGACTTACGTCACCTGAACCGCTCAGTTATGTCACTGAAGTTCAAAATGCTCACTGTCAAGCAGGTTGTAGCTCAAATCAGATCCGAGGACTGGTTTGTCACCATAGATCTCAAAGACGCGTACTTCCACATATCCATCCTTCCACAACACAGGAAGTATCTGAGGTTCGCTTTCGGGGGCAAAGCTTATCAATATTGAGTACTTCCCTTCGGCCTTGCACTCTCACCCCGCACGTGCACGAAATGTGTAGATGCGGCTCTGGTATCCCTCCGTATGCAGGGCATCCGCATTCTGAATTATATCGACGATTGGTTGATCTTAGCTCGATCAGAGCAGATGGCGGTTCGACATCGAGATGTCGTTCTCGCACACATGGGGGAGCTGGGTTTGAGACTAAATGCCAAGAAGAGTGTACTTTCTCCAGTTCAGAGAACCACCTATCTAGGCGTAGTGTGGGATTCGACCACGATGCAGGCACGTATGTCTCCTGCTCGGATCGAGTCGATCCTCACTTCAGTCGAGAGAGTCAAAGAAGGCCAGTCACTCACTGTCAAACAATTCCAGAGATTGTTAGGGCTCATGGCAGCTGCGTCCAACGTGATACCTTTTGGCCTGCTGCACATGAGACCCCTACAGTGGTGGCTCAAGTCCAAGGGCTTTTCCCCGAGGGGAAATCCACTTCGAGTTATCAAGGTCACGCGGCGATGCCTTCGTGCCTTAGACATGTGGAAGAAACCTTGGTTCTTGAATCAGGGCCCGGTGCTGGGAGCTCTTCGTCGCCGTGTAACGCTAGCGACAGACGCGTCCCTCACCGTTTGGGGTGCGGTCATGAGTGGCCACCCTGCCCGCGGTCTGTGGAGTGGTCGCCACCTGACGTGGCACATCAATTGCCTAGAGATGTTAGCAGTCTATCGAGCATTAAAATATTTCCTCCCAGACCTGAGAGGTCACCATGTGTTGGTGCGCACCGACAACACATCAGTGGTCTCTTATATCAATCACCAGGGGGGTCTGCGCTCACGCCCCTTGTACAAGCTGGCATACCAGATCCTTCTCTGGTCCCAGGGCAAACTCCTCTCGATCAGAGCAGTGTATATTCCTGGGAGATTGAATGTGGGAGCAGACATACTGTCGAGGCAGGGGCCGAGGCCCGGGGAATGGATGCTTCACCCCGAGGTGGTGAAGCAGATATGGAGAGTGTTTGGCAAAGCTCAGGTGGACCTCTTTGCGACTCAAGAGACATCGCAATGTCCCCTCTGGTTCTCTCTAGTTCATCCAGCTCCTCTGGGACTGGACGCTATGGTACAGACCTGGCCGAGGCTTCGTCTGTACGCTTTTCCCCCTACCGCTCTGCTCCCGGGAGTTCTGGCGAGAGTACGCCAGGACGGGGTCCGTCTGTTGTTAGTAGCCCCGTTCTGGCCGGGCCGAATATGGTTCTCAGATCTAGTCTCGCTCCTCGACGGCTCTCCGTGGGAGATACCGATCAGGAAAGACCTACTCTCACAAGCGCAGGGCACGATAATCCACCCTCGCCCGGAGGTGTTCAAGCTGTGGGTGTGGCCCCTGAGGGGGCACAACTGTTAGCAGCTGGTCTCTCAACCGAGGTTGTTGAGACCCTCCTCCAGTCCAGAGCTCCCTCTACGAGGAAACTGTACGCCCTGAAGTGGTCATTCTTTACTTCATGGTGCAGAGATCGCCATCTTGACCCTGTTAACTGCCCAGTTGGTACAGTTCTGGAGTTTTTACAAGCTAGGCTCTCTGCGGGGTTATCCCACTCCACCTTAAAGGTGTACGTGGCGGCCATAGCTGCTTTCCATGTCCCTTTCAATGATCAGTCAGTGGGTAGACAAACCCCTAGTTACACGTTTCCTCCGAGGTGCATTGAGGCTGAGACCTCCAGTACGGTCCCGTATTCCCCCATGGGATTTGGTTGTGGTTCTAGAGGCTCTTTGTAAAGCTCCATTCGAGCCAATTCAAGATATCTCAGATAGACATCTGACACTGAAAACTGCCCTGCTACTGGCAATCACCTCGCTGAAACGAGTTGGAGATCTCCAGGCCCTTTCGGTGGCCCCTACTTATTTAGACTTTGCCCCTGGTATGGCCAAAGCATTCTTATACCCTCGAGCGGGTTATGTTCCAAAGGTTCCCTCTGTTACACCACAGCCTATCGTACTGCAGGCCTTCTGTACTCCTCCCTTTCGGGAGCCAGACCAAGAGAAGCTAAACTGTATGTGTCCAGTGCGAGCACTCGACGCATACGTCCACAGAGCTGCCCTGTGGAGAAAGTCCGACCAATTGCTTGTATGCTACGGTCCTACTAATAGGGGTTCTCCTGCCACCAAGCAGACCCTTAGTCGTTGGATAGTCGAGGCTATCAACGAGTCCTATGAGTCCTCTGGTCTTCCCCCTCCTTTGGGGGCCAAGGCTCACTCTACTCGGGGTATGGCGGCCTCCAAGGCCTTCTCAGCAGGTGTGTCCCTCTTGGACATCTGCAACGCTGCGGGGTGGTCCACGCCCTCTACATTTGTCAGATTCTACGATCTTGATATGCGAGCCACTCCGGGCTCTTCTGTTCTCTCATCCTAAGCTGTGCTCTCCGGATACACACTAGGCAGGGATTTGGTAGTCTGGCAGCGTGGGCACCTCGTTCCCCAAAGCGATATCGACGCAGCTCGAGTTCCCGAAAAGGAACGTCCCAAGGTTACGCATGTAACCCTAGTTCCTTGAGGGAACGAGACGCTGCGTCGCAGAGCCATACTCCCGGCACCCCTGCCGGCGCTTGCTTCCCTACTCGAAGCTGAAGCCAGCTGCACGGCACGTGCTTATATAGCTTCCTGGTCGCTACGTCACCCCGCTCCGTGACGTCACGCCCGTCCATTGGATAGTTTGCACACGATGTTCAGAGCCGGTCTCGTCAGGGACGTTCCCCAAAGCGATATCGACGCAGCGTCTCGTTCCCTCAAGGAACTAGGGTTACATGCGTAACCTTGGGACGTTTTTGTGTATATAACTTCTAACACATTAAAAACTGTCTTACAGCATTGCAGAAAACATTGTACTTCATAAGGCATAAGCATCTATCAGTTTGGCAAGATTTGCACTGAATACTGAATGAAACAGCTTTCTCTAATAGATAGACAAGCTTTTGAGCAGATTTGGGCTAGATTTCACTTCATTTGAACAGAAGTACTATTTCAGCATTACTGGACTCAGAAAGCTGTAAACTGACAATCTTGATCATTGAAGTCCTAACATAAGTTTTTGTGCATATAACTTCTAACACATTAAAAACTGTCTTACAGCATTGCAGAAAACATTGTATTTCATATGGCATAAGCATCTATCAGTTTGGCAAGATTTGCACTGAATACTGAATGAAACAGCTTTCTCTATTAGAGAGACAAGCTTTTGAGCAGATTTGGGCTAGATTTCACTTCATTTGAACAGAAGTACTATTTCAGCATTACTGGACTCAGAAAGCTGTAAACTGACAATCTTGATCATTGAAGTCCTAACATAAGTTTTTGTGCATATAACTTCTAACACATTAAAAACTGTCTTACAGCATTGCAGAAAACATTGTATTTCATATGGCATAAGCATCTATCAGTTTGGCAAGATTTGCACTGAATACTGAATGAAACAGCTTTCTCTATTGGAGAGACAAGCTTTTGAGCAGATTTGGGCTTGATTTCACTTCATTTGAACAGAAACACTATTTCAACATTACTGGACTCAGAAAGCTGTAAACTGACAATCTTGATCATTGAAGTCCTAACATTAGTTTTTGTGTATATAACTTCTAACACATTAAAAACTGTTTTACAGCATTGCAGAAAACATTGTACTTCATAAGGCATAAACATCTATCAGTTTGGCAAGATTTGCACTGAATACTGAATGAAACAGCTTTCTCTAATAGAGAGACAAGCTTTTGAGCAGATTTGGGCTAGATTTCACTTTATTTGAACAGAAGTACTATTTCAGCATTACTGGACTCAGAAAGCTGTAAACTGACAATCTTGATCATTGAAGTCCTAACATTAGTTTTTGTGCATATAACTTCTAACACATTAAAAACTGTCTTACAGCATTGCAGAAAACATTGTACTTCATAAGGCATAAGCATCTATCAGTTTGGCAAGATTTGCACTGAATACTGAATGAAACAGCTTTCTCTAATAGAGAGACACGCTTTTGAGCAGATTTGGGCTAGATTTCACTTCATTTGAACAGAAGTACTATTTCAGCCTTACTGGACTCAGAAAGCTGTAAACTGACAATCTTGATCATTGAAGTCCTAACATAAGTTTTTGTGCATATAACTTCTAACACATTAAAAACTGTCTTACAGCATTGCAGAAAACATTGTATTTCATATGGCATAAGCATCTATCAGTTTGGCAAGATTTGCACTGAATACTGAATGAAACAGCTTTCTCTATTAGAGAGACAAGCTTTTGAGCAGATTTGGGCTTGATTTCACTTCATTTGAACAGAAACACTATTTCAACATTTCTGGACTCAGAAAGCTGTAAACTGACAATCTTGATCATTGAAGTCCTAACATTAGTTTTTGTGTATATAACTTCTAACACATTAAAAACTGTCTTACAGCATTGCAGAAAACATTGTATTTCATATGGCATAAGCATCTATCAGTTTGGCAAGATTTGCACTGAATGAAACAGCTTTCTCTAATAGAGAGACAAGCTTTTGAGCAGATTTGGGCTAGATTTCACTTCATTTGAACAGAAGTACTATTTCAGCATTACTGGACTCAGAAAGCTGTAAACTGACAATCTTGATCATTGAAGTCCTAACATAAGTTTTTGTGCATATAACTTCTAACACATTAAAAACTGTCTTACAGCATTGCAGAAAACATTGTATTTCATATGGCATAAGCATCTATCAGTTTGGCAAGATTTGCACTGAATACTGAATGAAACAGCTTTCTCTATTAGAGAGACAAGCTTTTGAGCAGATTTGGGCTAGATTTCACTTCATTTGAACAGAAGTACTATTTCAGCATTACTGGACTCAGAAAGCTGTAAACTGACAATCTTGATCATTGAAGTCCTAACATTAGTTTTTGTGTATATAACTTCTAACACATTAAAAACTGTCTTACAGCATTGCAGAAAACATTGTATTTCATATGGCATAAGCATCTATCAGTTTGGCAAGATTTGCACTGAATGAAACAGCTTTCTCTAATAGAGAGACAAGCTTTTGAGCAGATTTGGGCTAGATTTCACTTCATTTGAACAGAAGTACTGTTTCAGCATTACTGGACTCAGAAAGCTGTAAACTGACAATCTTGATCATTGAAGTCCTAACATTAGTTTTTGTGTATATAACTTCTAACACATTAAAAACTGTTTTACAACATTGCAGAAAACATTGTACTTCATAAGGCATAAGCATCTATCAGTTTGGCAAGATTTGCACTGAATACTGAATGAAACAGCTTTCTCTAATAGAGAGACAAGCTTTTGAGCAGATTTGGGCTAGATTTCACTTCATTTGAACAGAAGTACTATTTCAGCATTACTGGACTCAGAAAGCTGTAAACTGACAATCTTGATCATTGAAGTCCTAACATAAGTTTTTGTGCATATAACTTCTAACACATTAAAAACTGTCTTACAGCATTGCAGAAAACATTGTATTTCATATGGCATAAGCATCTATCAGTTTGGCAAGATTTGCACTGAATACTGAATGAAACAGCTTTCTCTATTAGAGAGACAAGCTTTTGAGCAGATTTGGGCTAGATTTCACTTCATTTGAACAGAAGCACTATTTCAGCATTACTGGACTCAGAAAGCTGTAAACTGACAATCTTGATCATTGAAGTCCTAACATTAGTTTTTGTGTATATAACTTCTAACACATTAAAAACTGTCTTACAGCATTGCAGAAAACATTGTACTTCATAAGGCATAAGCATCTATCAGTTTGGCAAGATTTGCACTGAATACTGAATGAAACAGCTTTCTCTATTAGAGAGACAAGCTTTTGAGCAGATTTGGGCTTGATTTCACTTCATTTGAACAGAAACACTATTTCAACATTACTGGACTCAGAAAGCTGTAAACTGACAATCTTGATCATTGAAGTCCTAACATTAGTTTTTGTGAATATAACTTCTAACACATTAAAAACTGTCTTACAGCATTGCAGAAAACATTGTACTTCATAAGGCATAAGCATCTATCAGTTTGGCAAGATTTGCACTGAATACTGAATGAAACAGCTTTCTCTAATAGAGAGACAAGCTTTTGAGCAGATTTGGGCTAGATTTCACTTCATTTGAACAGAAGTACTATTTCAGCATTACTGGACTCAGAAAGCTGTAAACTGACAATCTTGATCATTGAAGTCCTAACATAAGTTTTTGTGCATATAACTTCTAACACATTAAAAACTGTCTTACAGCATTGCAGAAAACATTGTACTTCATAAGGCATAAGCATCTGTGAGTTTGGCAAGATTTGCACTGAATACTGAATGAAACAGCTTTCTCTATTGGAGAGACAAGCTTTTGAGCAGATTTGGGCTTGATTTCACTTCATTCGAACAGAAACACTATTTCAACATTACTGGACTCAGAAAGCTGTAAACTGACAATCTTGATCATTGAAGTCCTAACATTAGTTTTTGTGTATATAACTTATAACACATTAAAAACTGTTTTACAGCATTGCAGAAAACATTGTACTTCATAAGGCATAAGCATCTATCAGTTTGGCAAGATTTGCACTGAATACTGAATGAAACAGCTTTCTCTAATAGAGAGACAAGCTTTTGAGCAGATTTGGGCTAGATTTCACTTCATTTGAACAGAAGTACTATTTCAGCATTACTGGACTCAGAAAGCTGTAAACTGACAATCTTGATCATTGAAGTCCTAACATAAGTTTTTGTGCATATAACTTCTAACACATTAAAAACTGTCTTACAGCATTGCAGAAAACATTGTATTTCATATGGCATAAGCATCTATCAGTTTGGCAAGATTTGCACTGAATACTGAATGAAACAGCTTTCTCTATTAGAGAGACAAGCTTTTGAGCAGATTTGGGCTTGATTTCACTTCATTTGAACAGAAACACTATTTCAACATTACTGGACTCAGAAAGCTGTAAACTGACAATCTTGATCATTGAAGTCCTAACATTAGTTTTTGTGAATATAACTTCTAACACATTAAAAACTGTCTTACAGCATTGCAGAAAACATTGTACTTCATAAGGCATAAGCATCTATCAGTTTGGCAAGATTTGCACTGAATACTGAATGAAACAGCTTTCTCTATTGGAGAGACAAGCTTTTGAGCAGATTTGGGCTTGATTTCACTTCATTTGAACAGAAACACTATTTCAACATTACTGGACTCAGAAAGCTGTAAACTGACAATCTTGATCATTGAAGTCCTAACATTAGTTTTTGTGTATATAACTTCTAACACATTAAAAACTGTCTTACAGCATTGCAGAAAACATTGTACTTCATAAGGCATAAGCATCTATCAGTTTGGCAAGATTTGCACTGAATAATGAATGAAAAAGCTTTCTCTAATAGAGAGACAAGCTTTTGAGCAGATTTGGGCTAGATTTCACTTCATTTGAACAGAAACACTATTTCAACATTACTGGACTCAGAAAGCTGTAAACTGACAATCTTGATCATTGAAGTCCTAACATTAGTTTTTGTGAATATAACTTCTAACACATTAAAAACTGTCTTACAGCATTGCAGAAAACATTGTACTTCATAAGGCATAAGCATCTATCAGTTTGGCAAGATTTGCACTGAATACTGAATGAAACAGCTTTCTCTTCTAGAGAGACAAGCTTTTGAGCAGATTTGGGCTAGATTTCACTTCATTTGAACAGAAGTACTATTTCAGCATTACTGGACTCAGAAAGCTGTAAACTGACAATCTTGATCATTGAAGTCCTAACATTAGTTTTTGTGCATATAACTTCTAACATTAAAAACTGTCTTACAGCATTGCAGAAAACATTGTATTTCATATGGCATAAGCATCTATCAGTTTGGCAAGATTTGCACTGAATACTGAATGAAACAGCTTTCTCTATTAGAGAGACAAGCTTTTGAGCAGATTTGGGCTAGATTTCACTTCATTTGAACAGAAACACTATTTCAACATTACTGGACTCAGATAGCTGTAAACTGACAATCTTGATCATTGAAGTCCTAACATTAGTTTTTGTGAATATAACTTCTAACACATTAACAACTGTCTTACAGCATTGCAGAAAACATTGTACTTCATAAGGCATAAGCATCTATCAGTTTGGCAAGATTTGCACTGAATACTGAATGAAACAGCTTTCTCTATTGGAGAGACAAGCTTTTGAGCAGATTTGGGCTTGATTTCACTTCATTTGAACAGAAACACTATTTCAACATTACTGGACTCAGAAAGCTGTAAACTGACAATCTTGATCATTGAAGTCCTAACATAAGTTTTTGTGCATATAACTTCTAACACATTAAAAACTGTCTTACAGCATTGCAGAAAACATTGTATTTCATATGGCATAAGCATCTATCAGTTTGGCAAGATTTGCACTGAATACTGAATGAAACAGCTTTCTCTATTAGAGAGACAAGCTTTTAAAGCAGATTTGGGCTAGATTTCACTTCATTTGAACAGAAGCACTATTTCAACATTACTGGACTCAGAAAGCTGTAAACTGACAATCTTGATCATTGAAGTCCTAACATTAGTTTTTGTGCATGTAACTTCTAACACATTAAAAACTGTCTTACAGCATTGCAGAAAACATTTTATTTCATAAGGCATAAGCATCTATCAGTTTGGCAAGATTTGTACTGAATATTAAATGAAACAGCTTTCTCTATTAGAGAGACAAGCTTTTGAGCAGATTTGGGCTAGATTTCACTTCATTTGAACAGAAGCACTATTTCAACATTACTGGACTCAGAAAGCTGTAAACTGACAATGTTGATCATTGAAGTCCTAACATTAGTTTTTGTGCATTTAACTTCTAACACATTAAAAACTGTCTTACAGCATTGCAGAAAACATTGTATTTCATAAGGCATAAACATCTTTCAGTTTGGCAAGATTTGCACTGAATACTGAATGAAACAGCTTTCTCTAATAGAGAGAAAAGCTTTTGAGCAGATTTGGGCTTGATTTCACTTCATTTGAACAGAAGCACTATTTCAATATTACTGGACTCAGAAAGCTGTAAACTGACAATCTTGAGCATTGTAGTCCTAGCATAAGTTTTTGTGCATATAACTTCTAACACATGAAATACAATGTTTTCTGCAATGCGGTAATACAGTTTTTAATAAGGCATAAGAATCTTTCAGTTTGGCAAGATTTGCACTGAATACTGAATGAAACAGCTTTCTCTGTTAGAGAGACAAGCTTTTGAGCAGATTTGGGCTAGATTTCACTTCATTTGAACAGAAGCACTATTTCAACATTACTGGACTCAGAAAGCTGTAAACTGACAATCTTGATCATTGAAGTCCTAACATAAGTTTTTGTGCATATAACTTCTAACACATTAAAAACTGTCTTACAGCATTGCAGAAAACATTGTATTTCATAAGGCATAAGCATCTTTCAGTTTGGCAAGATTTGCACTGAATACTGAATGAAACAGCTTTCTCTAATAGAGAGAAAAGCTTTTGAGCAGATTTGGGCTTGATTTCACTTCATTTGAACAGAAGCACTATTTCAACATTACTGGACTCAGAAAGCTGTAAACTGACAATCTTGATCATTGACGTCCTAACATAAGTTTTTGTGCATAATACTTCTAACACATTAAAAACTGTCTTACAGCATTGCAGAAAACATTGTATTTCATAAGGCATAAGCATCTTTCAGTTTGGCAAGATTTGCACTGAATACTGAATGAAACAGCTTTCTCTAATAGAGAGACACGCTTTTGAGCAGATTTGGGCTAGATTTCACTTCATTTGAACAGAAGTACTATTTCAGCCTTACTGGACTCAGAAAGCTGTAAACTGACAATCTTGATCATTGAAGTCCTAACATAAGTTTTTGTGCATATAACTTCTAACACATTAAAAACTGTCTTACAGCATTGCAGAAAACATTGTATTTCATATGGCATAAGCATCTATCAGTTTGGCAAGATTTGCACTGAATACTGAATGAAACAGCTTTCTCTATTAGAGAGACAAGCTTTTGAGCAGATTTGGGCTTGATTTCACTTCATTTGAACAGAAACACTATTTCAACATTTCTGGACTCAGAAAGCTGTAAACTGACAATCTTGATCATTGAAGTCCTAACATTAGTTTTTGTGTATATAACTTCTAACACATTAAAAACTGTCTTACAGCATTGCAGAAAACATTGTATTTCATATGGCATAAGCATCTATCAGTTTGGCAAGATTTGCACTGAATGAAACAGCTTTCTCTAATAGAGAGACAAGCTTTTGAGCAGATTTGGGCTAGATTTCACTTCATTTGAACAGAAGTACTATTTCAGCATTACTGGACTCAGAAAGCTGTAAACTGACAATCTTGATCATTGAAGTCCTAACATAAGTTTTTGTGCATATAACTTCTAACACATTAAAAACTGTCTTACAGCATTGCAGAAAACATTGTATTTCATATGGCATAAGCATCTATCAGTTTGGCAAGATTTGCACTGAATACTGAATGAAACAGCTTTCTCTATTAGAGAGACAAGCTTTTGAGCAGATTTGGGCTAGATTTCACTTCATTTGAACAGAAGTACTATTTCAGCATTACTGGACTCAGAAAGCTGTAAACTGACAATCTTGATCATTGAAGTCCTAACATTAGTTTTTGTGTATATAACTTCTAACACATTAAAAACTGTCTTACAGCATTGCAGAAAACATTGTATTTCATATGGCATAAGCATCTATCAGTTTGGCAAGATTTGCACTGAATGAAACAGCTTTCTCTAATAGAGAGACAAGCTTTTGAGCAGATTTGGGCTAGATTTCACTTCATTTGAACAGAAGTACTGTTTCAGCATTACTGGACTCAGAAAGCTGTAAACTGACAATCTTGATCATTGAAGTCCTAACATTAGTTTTTGTGTATATAACTTCTAACACATTAAAAACTGTTTTACAACATTGCAGAAAACATTGTACTTCATAAGGCATAAGCATCTATCAGTTTGGCAAGATTTGCACTGAATACTGAATGAAACAGCTTTCTCTAATAGAGAGACAAGCTTTTGAGCAGATTTGGGCTAGATTTCACTTCATTTGAACAGAAGTACTATTTCAGCATTACTGGACTCAGAAAGCTGTAAACTGACAATCTTGATCATTGAAGTCCTAACATAAGTTTTTGTGCATATAACTTCTAACACATTAAAAACTGTCTTACAGCATTGCAGAAAACATTGTATTTCATATGGCATAAGCATCTATCAGTTTGGCAAGATTTGCACTGAATACTGAATGAAACAGCTTTCTCTATTAGAGAGACAAGCTTTTGAGCAGATTTGGGCTAGATTTCACTTCATTTGAACAGAAGCACTATTTCAGCATTACTGGACTCAGAAAGCTGTAAACTGACAATCTTGATCATTGAAGTCCTAACATTAGTTTTTGTGTATATAACTTCTAACACATTAAAAACTGTCTTACAGCATTGCAGAAAACATTGTACTTCATAAGGCATAAGCATCTATCAGTTTGGCAAGATTTGCACTGAATACTGAATGAAACAGCTTTCTCTATTAGAGAGACAAGCTTTTGAGCAGATTTGGGCTTGATTTCACTTCATTTGAACAGAAACACTATTTCAACATTACTGGACTCAGAAAGCTGTAAACTGACAATCTTGATCATTGAAGTCCTAACATTAGTTTTTGTGAATATAACTTCTAACACATTAAAAACTGTCTTACAGCATTGCAGAAAACATTGTACTTCATAAGGCATAAGCATCTATCAGTTTGGCAAGATTTGCACTGAATACTGAATGAAACAGCTTTCTCTAATAGAGAGACAAGCTTTTGAGCAGATTTGGGCTAGATTTCACTTCATTTGAACAGAAGTACTATTTCAGCATTACTGGACTCAGAAAGCTGTAAACTGACAATCTTGATCATTGAAGTCCTAACATAAGTTTTTGTGCATATAACTTCTAACACATTAAAAACTGTCTTACAGCATTGCAGAAAACATTGTACTTCATAAGGCATAAGCATCTGTGAGTTTGGCAAGATTTGCACTGAATACTGAATGAAACAGCTTTCTCTATTGGAGAGACAAGCTTTTGAGCAGATTTGGGCTTGATTTCACTTCATTCGAACAGAAACACTATTTCAACATTACTGGACTCAGAAAGCTGTAAACTGACAATCTTGATCATTGAAGTCCTAACATTAGTTTTTGTGTATATAACTTATAACACATTAAAAACTGTTTTACAGCATTGCAGAAAACATTGTACTTCATAAGGCATAAGCATCTATCAGTTTGGCAAGATTTGCACTGAATACTGAATGAAACAGCTTTCTCTAATAGAGAGACAAGCTTTTGAGCAGATTTGGGCTAGATTTCACTTCATTTGAACAGAAGTACTATTTCAGCATTACTGGACTCAGAAAGCTGTAAACTGACAATCTTGATCATTGAAGTCCTAACATAAGTTTTTGTGCATATAACTTCTAACACATTAAAAACTGTCTTACAGCATTGCAGAAAACATTGTATTTCATATGGCATAAGCATCTATCAGTTTGGCAAGATTTGCACTGAATACTGAATGAAACAGCTTTCTCTATTAGAGAGACAAGCTTTTGAGCAGATTTGGGCTTGATTTCACTTCATTTGAACAGAAACACTATTTCAACATTACTGGACTCAGAAAGCTGTAAACTGACAATCTTGATCATTGAAGTCCTAACATTAGTTTTTGTGAATATAACTTCTAACACATTAAAAACTGTCTTACAGCATTGCAGAAAACATTGTACTTCATAAGGCATAAGCATCTATCAGTTTGGCAAGATTTGCACTGAATACTGAATGAAACAGCTTTCTCTATTGGAGAGACAAGCTTTTGAGCAGATTTGGGCTTGATTTCACTTCATTTGAACAGAAACACTATTTCAACATTACTGGACTCAGAAAGCTGTAAACTGACAATCTTGATCATTGAAGTCCTAACATTAGTTTTTGTGTATATAACTTCTAACACATTAAAAACTGTCTTACAGCATTGCAGAAAACATTGTACTTCATAAGGCATAAGCATCTATCAGTTTGGCAAGATTTGCACTGAATAATGAATGAAAAAGCTTTCTCTAATAGAGAGACAAGCTTTTGAGCAGATTTGGGCTAGATTTCACTTCATTTGAACAGAAACACTATTTCAACATTACTGGACTCAGAAAGCTGTAAACTGACAATCTTGATCATTGAAGTCCTAACATTAGTTTTTGTGAATATAACTTCTAACACATTAAAAACTGTCTTACAGCATTGCAGAAAACATTGTACTTCATAAGGCATAAGCATCTATCAGTTTGGCAAGATTTGCACTGAATACTGAATGAAACAGCTTTCTCTTCTAGAGAGACAAGCTTTTGAGCAGATTTGGGCTAGATTTCACTTCATTTGAACAGAAGTACTATTTCAGCATTACTGGACTCAGAAAGCTGTAAACTGACAATCTTGATCATTGAAGTCCTAACATTAGTTTTTGTGCATATAACTTCTAACATTAAAAACTGTCTTACAGCATTGCAGAAAACATTGTATTTCATATGGCATAAGCATCTATCAGTTTGGCAAGATTTGCACTGAATACTGAATGAAACAGCTTTCTCTATTAGAGAGACAAGCTTTTGAGCAGATTTGGGCTAGATTTCACTTCATTTGAACAGAAACACTATTTCAACATTACTGGACTCAGATAGCTGTAAACTGACAATCTTGATCATTGAAGTCCTAACATTAGTTTTTGTGAATATAACTTCTAACACATTAACAACTGTCTTACAGCATTGCAGAAAACATTGTACTTCATAAGGCATAAGCATCTATCAGTTTGGCAAGATTTGCACTGAATACTGAATGAAACAGCTTTCTCTATTGGAGAGACAAGCTTTTGAGCAGATTTGGGCTTGATTTCACTTCATTTGAACAGAAACACTATTTCAACATTACTGGACTCAGAAAGCTGTAAACTGACAATCTTGATCATTGAAGTCCTAACATAAGTTTTTGTGCATATAACTTCTAACACATTAAAAACTGTCTTACAGCATTGCAGAAAACATTGTATTTCATATGGCATAAGCATCTATCAGTTTGGCAAGATTTGCACTGAATACTGAATGAAACAGCTTTCTCTATTAGAGAGACAAGCTTTTAAAGCAGATTTGGGCTAGATTTCACTTCATTTGAACAGAAGCACTATTTCAACATTACTGGACTCAGAAAGCTGTAAACTGACAATCTTGATCATTGAAGTCCTAACATTAGTTTTTGTGCATGTAACTTCTAACACATTAAAAACTGTCTTACAGCATTGCAGAAAACATTTTATTTCATAAGGCATAAGCATCTATCAGTTTGGCAAGATTTGTACTGAATATTAAATGAAACAGCTTTCTCTATTAGAGAGACAAGCTTTTGAGCAGATTTGGGCTAGATTTCACTTCATTTGAACAGAAGCACTATTTCAACATTACTGGACTCAGAAAGCTGTAAACTGACAATGTTGATCATTGAAGTCCTAACATTAGTTTTTGTGCATTTAACTTCTAACACATTAAAAACTGTCTTACAGCATTGCAGAAAACATTGTATTTCATAAGGCATAAACATCTTTCAGTTTGGCAAGATTTGCACTGAATACTGAATGAAACAGCTTTCTCTAATAGAGAGAAAAGCTTTTGAGCAGATTTGGGCTTGATTTCACTTCATTTGAACAGAAGCACTATTTCAATATTACTGGACTCAGAAAGCTGTAAACTGACAATCTTGAGCATTGTAGTCCTAGCATAAGTTTTTGTGCATATAACTTCTAACACATGAAATACAATGTTTTCTGCAATGCGGTAATACAGTTTTTAATAAGGCATAAGAATCTTTCAGTTTGGCAAGATTTGCACTGAATACTGAATGAAACAGCTTTCTCTGTTAGAGAGACAAGCTTTTGAGCAGATTTGGGCTAGATTTCACTTCATTTGAACAGAAGCACTATTTCAACATTACTGGACTCAGAAAGCTGTAAACTGACAATCTTGATCATTGAAGTCCTAACATAAGTTTTTGTGCATATAACTTCTAACACATTAAAAACTGTCTTACAGCATTGCAGAAAACATTGTATTTCATAAGGCATAAGCATCTTTCAGTTTGGCAAGATTTGCACTGAATACTGAATGAAACAGCTTTCTCTAATAGAGAGAAAAGCTTTTGAGCAGATTTGGGCTTGATTTCACTTCATTTGAACAGAAGCACTATTTCAACATTACTGGACTCAGAAAGCTGTAAACTGACAATCTTGATCATTGACGTCCTAACATAAGTTTTTGTGCATAATACTTCTAACACATTAAAAACTGTCTTACAGCATTGCAGAAAACATTGTATTTCATAAGGCATAAGCATCTTTCAGTTTGGCAAGATTTGCACTGAATACTGAATGAAACAGCTTTCTCTAATAGAGAGAAAAGCTTTTGAGCAGATTTGGGCTTGATTTCACTTCATTTGAACAGAAGCACTATTTCAACATTACTGGACTCAGAAAGCTGTAAACTGACAATCTTGATCATTGACGTCCTAACATAAGTTTTTGTGCATAATACTTCTAACACATTAAAAACTGTCTTACAGCATTGCAGAAAACATTGTATTTCATAAGGCATAAGCATCTTTCAGTTTGGCAAGATTTGCACTGAATACTGAATGAAACAGCTTTCTCTAATAGAGAGAAAAGCTTTTGAGCAGATTTGGGCTTGATTTCACTTCATTTGAACAGAAGCACTATTTCAACATTACTGGACTCAGAAACCTGTAAACTGAAAATCTTGAGCATTGAAGCTCAAACTTAAGTTTTTGTGCATATCACTTCTAACACATTAAAAACAGTCTTACAGCATTGCAAAACCTTACAGCATTGCAAAAACATTGTATTTCATTAGGCATAAGCATCTTTCAGTTTGGCAAGATTTGCACTGAATATTGAATGAAACAGCTTTCTCTGATAGAGACAAGCTTTTGAGCAGATTTGGGCTAGATTTCACTTCATTTGAACAGAAGCACTATTTCAACATTACTGGTCTCAGAAACCTGTAAAATGACAAGCTTGAGCATTGAAGCTCAAACATAAGTTTTTGTGCATATAACTTTTAACACATTAAAAACAGTCTTACAGCATTGCAAAAACATTGTATTTCATAAGACATAAGCATCTTTCAGTTTGGCAAGATTTGCACTGAATATTGAATGAAGCAGCTTTCTCTCATTGAAAGAGAAACTTTTGAGCAGGTTTGGGCTAGTTTTCATTTCATTTTAACAGAAGCAATATTTCAACATTAGTGGTCTCAGAAACCTGAAAACTGACAAACCTGAGCAATCTCAATGACTCACTCATTAACATTCACTTTCATAAAATTGATACTTCTGTAACTTATCTAACTGTCAATTAGATAATTCAACAAGTTTATACAATTCTTCCTCTACTATAGTAGAGAAGGAGTAGAACTGTTCCTCAGGGAATGTCAAAAAAAAAAATCTGATGCAAAACTATAGCTGACAGCTGCATGGTTACAATTTTACCTCTGTTAGTATCAATCTCGGAAGTAGTTTAAAGTTATTTGGACATGGTATTTTAAGTTTACTCAATTCAGTTCAGTTCGTCATGCATAATGTAATTGAGTAGAGATAGCATGTGTCTGTTATGTGGAACCACTGTCTATAATTTAATTAAGTTAGTTTAAAATATCTTTTTTAAGTGTATTGTGTATTAGTGTAGAGGATATTGTGGATATCATTTCTGGGTGTTCAGCAGCCTGAGAACCTGAGGAAAAAAATCTTCCCTTAGTAGGCTCATGCAGAATTTTTTGCTGTGGAATTGTCTGCCTGAAGGCATCAGAAAAAGCAGTTTGTGACATGGGTGCTGGAGTCACTGATGATCCTCCAGGCTTCCTCATACACCGTCTGGTGTAGATCACCTCCTACAGTGTGGCAGGCTGCAGTACTCTATGGCTGCCAGCGGTGATGTTTTCCAAACCAGGCATGTGATGCAGCCAGGACATTCTCTATAGTGCAGGTGGAGGGAGATCAGAGGATGATGGGGCTCATCCTTAGGTGCCTGAGAAAAAAGAGGTGCTGATGTGGCTACTTGCTTCTGTGTGAGCAGACCATGTGAGATACTCAGAGATGTGAAAATATTTGAGATATTACTTATTGGACCGAAACGTTACTTGTTTCTAATGCAGAAAAGCTAGTTCATGCATTCATTAAATCTAGACTGGACTACTGTAATGCACTGAGGGTTTGTCCTGCATCTTCAGTAAACAAGCTACAGGTAGTCCAAAATGCAACAGCTTGGGTCCTTACCAGGTCAAGAAAATATGATCACATTACCCCAATTTTACAGTCTCTGCACTGGCTACCTATTAAGTTCTGTATCAGTTACAAATATTATTTCTTACCTATAAGGTCCTAAATGGTTTAGCTCCTGCGTACCTAACTAGTCTAGTATTTTTTTTATTATTTTTTTTTTTTTTATCTTCACCAGCTTGAATTAATTTTATTGTGTGTAACATATCTGTGTGAGCACTGTGAATTGCTTCTTGTTAAGTTTTGACTCCACCCAGTAAAGCAGCAACAACTATGATGAGCTGTCAGGTTAACTGTTGAGTACTGTGAATGTTTTTCCTGAGCAAACCACCTAGTTTTTTACGGCTAGTTTTGACAGGTGTAATAACTACCAGCTTGACTTCTAGCTGGTTTGTAGATGTACAGCTTTAAAAAAGCATGATCTCATTTTAAAACTTCTCTACTGATGTCCTTCTCCACATGTCATTGCTGGCTGGGTGTTAATGAATACTGTAACAGGGTTCTTCCATGGGAAGAAGGATGAGGGAACCGGCAGACAATCAAATTACTTTAATAATAAAATAAAAACAAAACAAAAACCAAACACAACTAAAATCCAGGCCTGGTCCTCTCTCGTCCGTCACTGTCATCGCTCCTGTTTTATATCCTTCCATCTCCTCTGTGGGACTCGAGACTGGTGGGTCGAGCAGGTGTAGCTCATTTCCATTCACTCCACCGGCCTCGCCATGTTCCCACAGCTCTTGGCCCTGCCCCACTCGCCACAAGTACTGTTAAATTAATGTAATATTATAAATACTGTGGGTAGACATTGTACAGTTGGTACAGGGTTACATTTGAAACACCTTAAATAACTTGTGTGCACCACAAGTCTGATCTCTGATATTTGCTCCGCACATGCGTATTTCAGCCTCTTCGATCGTGGGAAATTTTTAAGTACATGCGCTTCTCCAGTCTGAAGATATCGGCGAAAGTTGTTTTATTTTTCACGTTTTTCTATTCACCACATCCCTTCCACATTGAATAGCTTGCCGTCCTAACATGACTGTTAAAGGTAACTTTAATCTGTGCTCTAAAAACTGACATATTGCATGACTTTGTGTCATACAATGTCATCATAAACCTAGAGAAATGTTCGAAGTGGTCAGCGGGGTACAGTTGAGACATGATGTATCAAATGTACACACACTAGAATCCTATTGTGGCTCATGAAGTTTAGTTGCACAACGTAAGATTAAGTAAATTTAATAGTTACATTCAGACAGTGTACAAAGCAAATGAATCCTACATTTAATGTTTGTGTTATTTAAACAGTCTACTTCTTATTGATATATTTAATATATCAATATTGATATATATATTGATATATATAACATGTTGGAGATAAGGATATTAGGCCATGTTGTTAAATATGCAAGGTGGTAAATGGGTACAGTTGATACACCCTTTCAAGGTGGTTAGATCTGCAGTAAAGAGTTAATTTAAGAGAATACAACTGAAATGTATTTGTTTGGACAGGCAGACTAAAAAAACGAATTATAACTAATTATATCCTGTAGACATTTTTTTTATGTTAGAGGATGCCCTGCTTCAGAGTTAGGAGTACAAATAAGGGAGTTGCTGCAAATCTTTTAGAGATGGCTTCAAAAAGTGTTGAGGAAGATAGGTGGAGTGCAGCACAGGAGTTAAACATTCCTGTTACTTCCCTGAATAAGAGAAAAGACCTCATTGAGCAGGTCTCAAGTTTTGTCCCCTTAGTAGGCTTTAAGGGCTGCAGTGCAGTTTTTACTCCTGAACAAGAGATTTAACTTGTTTTAAATGTGAAGAAAGCAGCAGCTTTATTCTTTGGCCCCCTTCCAAAAGAGTTAGGAATACAATGAAAAGTAAAAGTTGAAGCTTCAATAGTAAAAGTTCTGGTTAAGCACAATTTTAATGCTCATATAAGCCCGCCAGAATTTATGTGTTCTTTAAAGGAAAAATATGCAGAATTTTTTCATTAGAATATCCAAAAACCACTAGAACACTGCTATATATTTTGTTTAATTGTGTACATACATTATCCTATATTTAAATCCAGAGAAATAAGAAACACCTTTGTTTTGAATAGGCAACATCCAGCGGTGAGAATTCTGCATACTGTGCTTTTAAATGCATTGTTAAAATCTTTTAGGTCAAATCTTAAATTATTAAATCATAAAATGAAACCACTTCAATTATACTAGTGCAACTGCATTATTAACTTGTTTTTCAGGTACGCAAATTGGCCTTTGAATTAGCCAGTTTTTATGGATTGTCTTTTCCAGCACCGTGGGCTGCAAATGGGATGGCGAGTGAGAGCTGGTTGGCGAGTGAGACACCTTACAATAAGAAGGCCTCAGCCCACAACTTTAACACGGCCACCAGTTTTAATCCTACAATTGCTGCAACATTCAGTTCAATTCAAGTTCATTTGTATAGCGCTTTTTACAATACAAATCATTGCAAAGCAACTTTACAGAAAATTCTACAATATTTAGTAGTAGGTTATAAGTGGTCATCAATTTATGTGCACACATGACAGGAATTTTCAGAAAAATGTATACAAGACAGAGTCAACCAGACGATGAACACTATTAATAGCAATTATAATGTCAGTGCATAGTTCAGCAATATTTGTTAGTTCTGTATGTTGTTTCAGGGTTAGCATCATCTGAGGTCCTCTGAGGGGTTGGCATCATCTCTTCTCCTGTGTTCTGTTACTCAGACTGGAGTGTGTGTAAATCCTTTTTACCACAGGATATAAATCCCGTGGCAAAACAGAGAAACAAATAGAGACATCATTACTGTATCTGCTGTTCAAACAAAGTAAAATTAATTAGTTTAATCCAAGCTAAAGAATAAGAATGCACATTTGATCAGATATAACTGCAGTCACAAATTATGAGATGCATTATTCGAAATGCTTGGTTAAAGAGATGTGTTTTTAATCTAGATTTAAACAGAGAGAGTGTGTCTGAACCCCGAACATTATCAGGAAGGCTATTCCAGAGTTTGGGAGCCAACTATGAAAAAGCTCTACCTCCTTCAGTAGACTTTGCTATTCTAGGAACTACCAAAAGTCCAGCATTTTGTGACCTTCGGGAGCGTGATGGGTTGTAACGTGGTATAAGGCTAGTTAGGTACACAGGAGCTAAACCATTAAAGCTTTAGTTCACCCAATAATCAAAATTATGTAATTAATAAGTCACCCTCATGTCGTTCCCAACCAGTGAGACTTTCGGAACACAGTTTAAGATATTTTAGTCCGAGAGCTCTCAGTCCCTCCATTGAAACTGTGTGTACGGTCTACTGTCCATGTCCAGAAAGGTAAGAAAAACATAATCAAAGTAATCCATCTGACATCAAAGGGTCTGTTAGAATTTTTCGAAGCATTGAAAATACATTTTGGTCCAAAAATAGCAAAAACTATGACTTTATTCAGCATTGTCTTCTCTTCTGTGTCTGTTGTGAGAGAGTTCAAAACAAAGCAGTTTGTGATATCCGGTTCGCGAATAAATCATTCGATGTAACCAGACCTTTTTGAACCCATTCACCAAATCAAACTGAATCGTTTTAAATGGTTCACGTCTCTAATACGCATTAATCCACCAATGACTTAAGCTGTTAACTTTTTTAATTTGTCTGACACTCCCTCTGGGTTAAAACAAACCAATATCCCCAAGTAATTCATTTACTCAAACAGTACACTGACTGAACTATTGTGAAGAGAGAACTGAATATGAACACTGAGCCAAGCCAGATAACGAACAAAAGACTTTTTTTGTAGCAGACCTGTTCTGCTATTTTTGGACCAAAATGTATTTTCGATGCTTCAAAAAATTCTAACTTACATGGACTACTTTGATGATGTTTTTCTTACCTTTCTGGACATGGACAGTGTAGTGTATTTTTGTCTGCCATGGATCTGAGGAATCACACAGTCTCTGGGTTTTGTTTCCAGAAGATAGACTTTATTTCAGAGAGAAACAAAGCCGAGATGTTCTCTGTGAGAAGATCTCCCGAATGCTAGGTAGCATCTCATTATATACCCTATACAGGGCGTTTCCAAATAGTCAGACTTTTCCTTATGCTTGCAATTTTGATTTCTCCCTAGGGAGAAGAGACCCCTTCTTGTTTTGGTATAAAGAAAGGCCCTTTCTCTATGTCTGACCATATGTTTCTCATCAGTTCTGAACATTCCAGCACGTAGGCATATTCCTTTCTATCCTTTACCTATAGGATTATAATGGAAAAACAACTAGCAAAAAAAATGGCTAGATTCACATTGATTATTCTTGATTGATTAAAATCTTATTAATAAAAACTTTCCACATATTCTCCCCTTTGAGACTTAAGTCTCACATTTTATTATTCTTATCCAGAGTGCTACTCCATAATCCAGTCATATTAGTTACACTACCTAGTGACTAAATAAGTCACATTGTATTATCACCAGTGACTAGATTATGAAATTCCACTCTGAGGGACTACTGGACCAAACATCTCTCTCTTACTTTGACAAGGAGGGAGTAAAAGATCTAGTCTCCCTAATTCCTTCTCTAATAGTACACAATGTTATAAGGATTACATTTTATTATCTTTTCCAACATTTTCTTTATCTACCACTCTTAGCCTTTTCAATTTGATCATTACTTCATTAAATGCTCCTTCTGGAGTAGTATTATTTGGTACATAAATACTTTTCCTTCTTCAGTTTACAAATCTCAAGCTTTTCTATTTTGCTCCTTTCATTCTATTTGTTGCATTCAATTGCTCTATTCTCTCTTCAAATCTTCCTACATCCATATTTCCCTTCTCATAACCTTCAAATTCTTCATCTGCCATTACTTGACATTCTCTTTCCACTTTTTCTTTTCTATTTATTGGCTCATATCTGCTCCCAAGTATTTTGCTCTCAGTAGCAGTCCCATCACTCTCTCATTCCATCTTCACCAGGGAGACTCTTTGCGAGTCGTTGCAATGGTCTTTCCCCTCGTTGGCAAGGGTGGGTCGTTACTAGCACACCCTTCATCCCTCAATTCATGCTGTGTGGAGTTGTTGAATCTGGTTGGCGTATTTTAAGGTTAGAGATGTGAACTCCGGTGTCACTCTGTAACCGTTTTGCTGATTAATGCAAGGCTCTCCCTTGAGATCATAACTGCGCCCTCACTGGTTCTCTTTGATGGAGCGAAGCATTCTTTGGCCTTACTGGAACTGCTGTCATCTGTAAATGGAAAACTTCAGAGTTTTTTTGTTAGTGTTATCAAGCATGTTAATTTGTTCATCTTTCCAGTCGTCCTTCTTGGTGTGACCTGTGGAAATGTAATGTGGGTTGAGGGCTGTCTTGGCCCCTTTTTGAGCTTTAACAATTCCAGTGCTGTCCTTATAATGAGAAAAGGGTGAATACCCATTTGTTTATATTATAACAAAGAATTTGGTTTAACTCCGTTATCGGCATACTTACTATTGTTAAATTCATTTCAATTTTATTCTCAACAATTTGCTTATTCAGTTATCTCTTTGTTTTGTAAACTGAGTTCCACTAGATTAATGGATAATTTATCTAAGCCTATCTTGCTCCATAGTATAGGCCTTTTGACCTGGAAAACACTCAACCCACTTTATTTTAACATTTAGAAAGACAATGTTTTATCCTTATTTTATCCTATCCACAAAATCAGCTCCCTAATGTTATGCTGAAAAGAAAGTTAGATGTGGGTGGACAGAGCAAGCTTGCTTTGCTCTGCTCTGCCTTCCCATGTTATACGCTGCGTATCTGTGGCACTGCTTTTCTTTCTGCCACAACAAAGACCTAGGTACAGACCAGGAAACTTAACCAAATTCATCCATGGTCATTATTTTACTGGGCATACGTTTGCCCTTTGGGCCCACATTCAAATTTGTATACAGCTGTTTTGGCAAATTGATTGAATTGCCTCAGTGTCTCGTCAGACACTCTCTTTCATGCCATACAACACCATCATTCATACTTTTTCCACACACTTTCACTCCCCTTTTTGGCCCCTTTTTTTTCTCAAAATGTCAACTGATTGTGAACTAAATTTGTATACAGCTGTTTTGGCAAATTGATTGAATTGCCTCAGTGTCTCGTCAGAAACTCTCTTTCATGCCATACAACACCATCATTCATACTTTTTCCACACACTTTCACTCCCCTTTTTGGCCCCTTTTTTTTCCTCAAAATGTCAACTGATTGTGAACTAAATTATTTTAGCTGTGGAATGGCACATTTTGTGTAGGATAACATGAACCTTTCATGTTAGACTCTACTTAGCGTAGTCCTGCTATCATTCCACATAGTTTCTAGATGTCATGCAACTTATGGCATTATCAGTGGCCATAAAGTTTAGTGAAACACAGCTGTATAAACCTCTTTTTCTTTCTTTCCTTCTTTCTTCAAAATCTCATAGATTAATTTGTTTAGAATATTAGGCCTAGGCATTGGGCATTTGAGTTTATTCAAATTTCAAAAATTCTAATTTAAAGTTTATTCAAATACTTTTTTGTTATTGCTCACGAGCAACTCTGAGAAGAGGATTAGAGATCTCTGCATAATCTTGGATCTGTGGCCATCAACATCTTGTTATCCCCAGTGATGACAGTATATGTGATTTCATGATTTTGGAAATAATTTTTTATTCATTATTATTTTATTCAGTTTTACCTTAGAAAATTACCTTTAAACAAAATGGAGTGAACAATATTTCTATTTTCTCAACAATATATATTTTTTCTATTGTTCATTTAGATATCCTTTTTTTTTTCTATTTTTCCTTTTCCCCAAGAAAGGGTTCAGCATTGTTGTCAAGTATTCAGTTGTGCTTTTCCCCCAGTTGGTTAATGAAACAGTCTTACTATGCCAAATCCAGCTCTGTGTTTATCTGATTGGTGAGTCAAGTACTCACTTCTGTCTGTCAAAATTATTTTTTCTTTAAGACATAAGGCTGGACTGGTACCTATTGAAAAGCAGATTGAGAGAGTTAGTTAAAACACAGAATTTAAAGAAGTGCTGTGAGACCAGTGAATAATCAAGATATAGTTAATAAAATAATGAAATAAAATAATTTAAATTTGAAGCAGTCTCTGTGTGTTCATTGAATCTGCAGGACCTGTGCACTGAAGGGATGGAAGTCCTTCTGGTTAGATCATCCACCTGGGCTGTTACACTGGGTCATCAGTCTGTGATGGCACTCAAAGACCTGATATTGTGGTGTACTGTCTCCGTTGTTTCTCTGCTTCTTCTCAGTCTGGCTTTTGGTTGCTTTCTGCCAGAGTTTTGCATTTCATAATGTTCTTTTCAACCTCAGGAAAAGTCTCAAGTGAAAGATTCACCTTTTCCTGCTTTAATTCAGTCTTTCTCCTTACTGAAGTGTGTTCTTCTCTTTCAGGAGGGTATAGCATCAATCAGCCCCTCCCTATTTTCTTCTCTCTGCAGCTGTGTTTGCTGCTTTGCCACTTTACAGACTCCAGTTCATTGCTTCCCTTTGTCAAGGCATTGTTCCAGAAGTCATCTGAAATTTTCACACTCAGAGACTGCATTAATCAAATGTACCTATGTAACTTCTGACCAAATTGTTTCTGAGCAGTCAGCTATTTTTCTAATTTTCACTTTTCAACCTCCTCTTTCAGTGGTCCCTTAATAAAAACGAAATCATCTGGCTGAAAACAGCAGTTATCTTATTCTTTGTTAGTTAAGCAAGTTCTTCATTGTAGGAAAATAGCAAGCATTTCTTTTTTCTTTTTTGCAAGATGCAGAAATCAGCTACCTTTATTATCTAAGTATACTGCAATAAAAGAAAAAAAACCTTCCTTTTATAACAGCATGACATGTGTATGGTAAAATAAATACTTCAATCATAATTTTTCTTCTATATTTGCATTCATGACTCTGGTCAACATAAAGTAATTCCTATTATTGTAAATTAAATTTAATTCTTTAACCAACTAGTTCCCTTCCTATTGTAAAATGCCTATGGCTTTTGTATCAAAATGTCTATTAACTTGGTCACCCAATCTTGCTCTCATTCTACATTGCACAAGTTATTTATTTTATTTTTTACATTTACACAAGCCCAATCTCTGAAACTCTGTAATGGATTAACTTTCATACTGTGTCCCAGGGATAACAAGATACAAATTTTAGATGTCTTCACATATTAGATATAAAGTTTTAAGCACGTGCATCTTTTAAATTCATCTATTAAGACAAGTTATTAAATAATAATAATAATAATATATGTGTAATGAAATTTCAATCAGAGTAGAGGAAGGAGACCAGAGTCGGTGTACGGGGCTCGTGAGAGGCTTTATTCCAAAACCAAAACAAAACAAATAAACAAACAAACAAGCGCGGCAGGTGCGCGCACTCTCTAACAGCACTTCGGCCACGGATACTGCGTCTGGTTTGCTCGATCACTCTCCAGCTTCCTGCGCTCACGAGTCCCCGTCTCTCTCTCCTTTCCCCCGGCTGTCGCGCTCCTTAAATGCGGGTTCCCCACGCCAATCACTGAAACGAGATCCAGGTGTTACTTGTTTCTCACCTGAACCACTTATCGCCGCTCGTCTCTTCACTCGCTCTCCCGTTGCAGACATCGCTAAACCACGCATCCGCCACATACCCCCACCGCCCGACTCAGGCCGGGGAGCCATCCGGCCTGCAGCCCCCCCCCCCCATTCCTGGAGAGGAAATCGGCCACAGCCATCTGCGCCCCCGGCCTGTGAATCACCTTGAACTTAAATGGCTGTAAAGCTAGATACCAACGGGTGATTCGCGCGTTGGTATCCTTCATGCGGTGGAGCCACTGGAGGGGTGCGTGGTCCGAGCAGAGGGTGAACCCCCGTCCCAGGAGGTAGTAACGAAGGGTGAGAACCGCCCACCTGATGGCCAAACACTCCTTCTCTATGGTGCTGTACTTAGTCTCTCTCTTGGAGAGCTTTCGACTAATGTACAGCACCGGGCGGTCTTCCCCCCCCACCTCCTGGGACAGGACCGCGCCCAGCCCCCTGTCCGACGCGTCGGTCTGCAAAAAAAATGGGGAGAGCAAAGTTAGGAGAGTGCAGGAGCGGCCCACCACACAGGGCCGCTTTAACTCGGGTAAAGGCCCGTTGGCACGGCTCCGTCCACTGGACCGTATCTGGTACCTCCTTTTTAGTGAGGTCAGTCAACGGGCTGGTGAGGTCCAAATAATGAGGAATAAACCTCCTGTAATATCCCGCCAGCCCCAAGAACTGCCTCACCTCCTTTTTGGTCTTGGGCCTGGGACAGGTTGCAATTGCTGCCGTCTTATCAATTTGGGGACGCACCTGCCCGTGGCCCAAGTGGAAGCCCAGATACTTTACCTCCACCCGCCCAACTGCGCACTTCTTCGGGTTGGCCGTTAGCCCCGCCCGTCTCAGCGCCCTGAGGACCCCCCTCACATGCTCCATATGCCGCTGCCAGTCCCCACTATAGATGATAATATCTTCCAGGTAGGCGGCGGCATATGCAGCATGGGGCCGCAGCACCCGATCCATGAGGCGCTGAAACGTAGCCGGGGCCCCGAACAAGCCGAACGGAAGCGTAACAAATTGGTGTAATCCAAACGGCGTGGTGAAGGCGGTCTTTTCTTTGGACATGGGAGATAAGGGGATCTGCCAATAACCTTTGGTTAAGTCCAATGTCGAATAAAAACGAGCCGTGCCTAACCGATCGAGCAACTCGTCAATCCGCGGCATTGGATAAGCATCAAATTTGGAAATTGCATTCACCCTGCGATAGTCTACACAGAACCGTACCGAGCCGTCCGTTTTGGGCACCAAAACTATCGGGCTCGCCCAATCGCTGTGTGACTCCTCGATTACTCCCATCCCCAGCATAGCCTCTAATTCGGTCTGAATTCTACCTTTTTTTTGTGTTCAGGCAATCTATATGGCCGGCTGCGAATTACGACTCCCGGCTCTGTCTCAATGTGGTGCTGAATCAGGTCCGTACGGCCGGGTAGGGGCGAAAACACGTCTGCAAATTCTACCTGCAACTGCGTGATGTCAGTGAGCTGCGAGGGCGAGAGGTGGTCCCCTCCTAGAGCCAGTGCGAGGGGTTTTCCTTTAATAATCGCCTCTGGCCCGAGATCCTCCTCCCCACTCACTACCGTCGCTAGCAACACTGACTCCTCCCCGCTCCATTTTTTAAGGAGGTTGAGGTGGTAGATTTGCCGTGAGTTGCCTCTATCTGTCCGTATTACCTCATAATTGAGATCTCCCATCCGCCGTGTGACCTCAAATGGTCCTTGCCACTTGGCTAACAATTTGGAGCTAGAGGTTGGCAGTAAAACGAGCACTTTATCTCCCGGTGCAAATTCTCGTAGCTTAGTTCCCCGGTTATATAGCTGGCTTTGTCTGCCCTGGGCCTGAAGCAAATTCTCCATAGAGAGCCGCCCCAGTGTATGGAGTTTTGCGCGCAGGTCCAGGACATATTGAATTTCATTTTTGCTATCCGAGTGTCCGTCCTCCCAAGTTTCTCTCAGGACGTCTAGCACCCCCCTGGGCTGACGTCCATAGAGAAGCTCGAAGGGGGAAAACCCCGTGGAGGCTTGGGGGACTTCGCGCACAGCAAATAAGAGGGGTTCTAGCCAACGGTCCCAATTTTTCGCGTCTTCATGTACGAATTTCCGGATCATGGTTTTTAATGTGCGATTAAACCGTTCGACCAGACCGTCCGTTTGTGGGTGATAGACGCTGGTACGCACCGCTTTAATGCCCAATAATCCGTACAATTCGTTTAACGTGCGCGACATAAACGTGGTGCCCTGGTCCGTGAGAATCTCTTTTGGGATTCCCACGCGGGAGATTAAACGAAACAAGGCATCCGCCACACTTTTGGCTGAGATGTTGCGGAGCACCACTGCTTCTGGATACCGTGTCGTGTAATCCACTAAGACTAACGCGAAACGGTGTCCCCGTGCGGATTCCTTCTAACGGCCCGATCAGGTCCATACCAATTCGCTCGAAGGGGACCTGCACTAGAGGAATAGGGCGCAAAGGCGCTTTTGGAACGGCCGGTGGGTTTACCAGCTGACATTCCCGACAAGACGCACACCACACCACCTGCGCACGTTCTCGTGAATGCCCGGCCAAAAGAATCGGGTCGTTAGACGATTTAGTGTTGCTGCTACTCCTAAGTGCCCTGCCATAGGATTACAATGCGCCGTCCGGAAAAGCATTTCCCGACGGCTCCGCGGTACTAACAGCTGGGTTGTATCTTCATTTGTCTGAGCGTCGTGGGTCACTCGATACAACCTGTCTTTAATAACGGCAAAATACGGGTGGGATAGCGGACGCTCAGGGTGGAGGACCCGCCCATCGATCGAGCGGACCTGCTCGAAGGCATGCTTCAGCGTCTCGTCCTGGGATTGTTCCAGGGGAAAGTCATCGCGGCCGGCAAGGTTTAGCCTCGCCATGCCGCTCGGTTCCCCTGAGACCGCCCCGCTAGGCCCCGGGACAGATTCTCCCACCTGAGTGCTCGCCCCGCCCCCCGGCTGGTTCTTTCCCCCGACGGCACCCGCTGTCAAACACCCTAGTAAATGCTGAAATGCTGGCCAATTCGTCCCCAAAATTAGCGGATGCCAGAGGCGCGGACTAACGGCCACCTCCACACTATGCTTATGGCCCCGAAATTTAATACCTATGGCTTTTAATGGATATTCCCTTATATCCCCGTGCACACACCTCACCTTAACCATGCGGCCCGTATCCAATGCCCCGGATTGTATCAGGCTTTGATGGATGGAGGTCTGGTTACAACCTGAATCCACCAGAGCCTGATAGGTACCCCCCTTAATACTCACGGGTATTTGGTACAGCCCGGCTTGATCGGGGGCAGCCTGCAGGTCGTCCGGGATCCGGACCAGTGTCCCCACCTCCATCATCGGGCACCTGTCCACAAAGTGGCCCGGATCCCCGCAACCCCAGCAGGCTGGCCCGGGTCTCCCCGCTGCCCTAGTGGCGGGAAGTGGCTCAGGGGATTGACGTGGGGAAGCAGCCAGAGTGTCTTCACTCCCCCGTCGCTGGGGAGCGGCCATCCCTCGTGCGGGACCTCGGGCCCCGGCCGCAGGCTCCATCGCCATCCTCCAGCGGGGCGCAGCCCTCGGTGGCCCCACCCAACAGGACCTAGGGAGAGGGAGAGATGTCGGAGTGGGGGGGGAGGGGGAAACAGAGAGAGAGAGAGAGACAGCAGGGAGGGGCTCGCCGACCCCGGAGCACGCCGCCAGCTGATCCTCCGCCATTTCTGCTTACACTATCTAGATTAAAATCAGGCCTTTTCCAAAAGACGTTTCAGTAAACCAAATATGTGTATGCAGTTTTTCTTCTGGAAACAAAACCCCCCATTTTTATTTATTTAATTAGTTCTAAATTTGGAAGAGCAGATTTTAAGTGACCTTACCGCTCAGAACTGACCGGTCAACAACAACACACTAATTATATAAGCAAAAATGCTTACCTTATTCTATGGTGGCCACCTCTGTGTGTGTGTTGCTCATTAGTCAGCTCAAAAGCAGTCGTCCTCTCTGCTTCTATTTCTATCCCTTCGTGGTCGCCAAATGTACTGTATTTTTGTCTGCCATGGATCTGAGGACTAACACAGTCTCTGGGTTTTGTTTCCACAAGATAGACTTTATTTCAGAGAGAAACAAAGCCGAGATATTCTCTGTGAGAAGATCGCCCGAATGCTAGGTAGCATCTCATTATATACCCTATACAGGGTGTTTCCAAGTAGTCAGACTTTTCCTTATGCTTGCAATTTTGATTCCTCCCTAGGGAGAAGAGACCCCTACTTGTTTTGGTATAAAGAAAGGCCCTTTCTGTATGTCTGAACATATGTTTCTCATCAGTTCTGAACATTCCAGCACGTCTGCATATTCCTTTCTATCCTTTAGGGGAAGCCGTGGCCTAATGGTTAGAGAATCGGACTCCCAATCGAAAGGTTGTGAGTTCGAGTCCCGGGCCGGCAGGAATTGTGGGTGGGGGGAGTGCATGTACAGTTCTCTCTCCACCTTCAATACCACGACTTAGGTGCCCTTGAGCAAGGCATCGAACCCCCAACTGCTCCCTGGGTGCCGCAGCATAAATGGCTGCCCACTGCCACGGGTGTGTGTGTGTGTGTGTGTGTGTGTGTACACTGCTCTGTGTGTGTGCACTTCGGATGGGTTAAATGCAGAGCACAAATTCTGAGTATGGGTCACCATACTTGGCTGAATGTCACGTCACTTTCACTTTACCCGTAGGATTATAAGGGAAAAACTAGCAAAAAAAAATGGCTAGATTCACATTGCTTATTCTTGATTGATTAAAATCTTATTAATAAAAATGTTCCACAACAGTAGACCGTACACACAGTTTCAATGGAGGGAATGAGAGCACTCGGACTAAATCTAAAATATCTTAAACTGTGTTCCGAAGATAAACGGAGGTCTCACTGGTTTGGAACGACATGAGGGTGAGTTATTAATTACATAATTTTGATTATTGGGTGAACTAACCCTTTAAGGGCCTTATAGGTATGTAATAACAATTTGTAACTGATATGGAACTCAATAGGTAGCAGTGCAGAGACTGTAAAATTAGGGTAATATGATCATATTTGCTTGACCTGGTAAGGACCATAGCTGCTGCATTTTGGATTACCTGTAGCTTGTTTATTGAAGATGCTGGACAACCACCAAGAAGTGTATTACAATAGTCCAGTCTAGAGGTCATAAATGCATGATAAACTAGATTTTATGCATCAGAAACAGTTAACATATTTAGTAGCTTGGCAATGTTTATAAGATGGAAGAATGCTGTTTTTGTTACATGGGAAATATGGTTTTCAAAAGTTGCTGTCTAACATAACACAGATTTTTGACTGTAAAGGTAACAGAACATCCGTCTAGTTGCAAACTGTAGTCTACTAGATTATGTGTACTGTTTTTTGGTCAGTACACAGTACACACATAGGAGAAAATTATTGGTCATACACTCTTTGACATTTTTAACACACTCTGTTAGCTTAGATAATTTAGAAGTTTCATCTGGTCTCATTGATATTTATAGTTGAGAATCATCAGCATAACAGTGGAAACTAATCCTGTATTTTCTAATAATATTACCAAGGGGCAACATGTATATTGAAAATAGAAGAGGACCTAGAACAGGTCCTTGTGGCACTTCATATTTTACTGGTGATAAATGAGATGACTCCCCATTTAAATAAACAAAATGGTAGCGATTGGACTGGTAAGATCTAAACTATCTTAGAGCCTGCCTTTGAATACCTGTATAGTTTCATAATCGATCTATATGTCATGATCTATTGTGTCGAACGCAGCACTAAGATCAAGAAAAACCAGCAATGAGATACAGCCTTGATCTGCATCTCATTGCTTTGTGTCAGACACTATAATTGTTTGTTGTTGGTGCCCATACTGTGTCGCTAATATTGGAGGACAGGAGGCAAATGCAAGTAAATGATGTTTATTGAATGGAGGTTGTGATGAATGGATGCTGGAGAGTGACGCAGGGACCTCGACGGCAGCACAGACAGATGAGTGGGTGATTTGAGTGCGTTGGTAGATATGACGGTGGTGATAGATCCGTGAATCTCAAACAATGATCTGAAAAACAAGAGACGAAAGACAGGGCATTAAGTAGGCTGTTGGAATGAGCTGCAGCAGGTAACACCAACATGAAACAAATAAAGTACCCCTCCTAAGGACGCCTCCTGATGTGGAACCGGGGTAGGTGGATTAATGGGAGAATGAAATACAGGCTTTATTTTAGACACATGAAAGGCGGGATAAATTCTCCTCTACGCAGGAGGGAGTTTAAGGCGGACTGCCACCGGGCTAATGATCTTGGTGACAGTAAATGGGCCAATAAATTTGGGAGCCAATATTCTTAGTAGAAAAGCAAACTTTTTAGAGACCTAGACCGGTGGCGATCGGCTTTGGCCTTAGAGAGCTACTTGGGCTACTTATGATATCACAGCTATACCACCTGTTCCTGTGGTGTTTGATCACTTTGATGCTCTTGATCATCCTAGTTTGAAAAAAATTGTAGATCAGTTAAAGCCATCAGACTCCCCACTTGATATAGTCTCATCAAAGATAATCAAACAGGCTTTTGATACAGTTGGTCCTAGTGTTTTAAATATAATAAATAGCTGTTTGGATCTGTGCCTCATATTATTAAACATGCTAAGGTGCAGCCTTTAATTAAAAATACTAGTCTGAACTCAAATGAGTTAAATAATTTTAGACCTATTTCAAAATTGTCATTTCTCTCAAAGATACTAGAGAAAGCATTTCTTATTCAATTGGAATCTTTTTTAAATGAAAATTAGCTTTTTGAAGAATTTCAGTCTGGCTTTAGGAAACTTCATAGTATAGAATCTGCACTTTTAAAAATTCTTAATGATGTTTTATTGACTGTAGATTCTGGAAAGGCAGCAGTTTTGGTGTTACTTGATTTGAGCATGGCATTTGATACAATATACCATGAGATTCTTCTCTCATGGCTAGAGAGGTTGGTAGGGATGCGGGGCGTTGTTTTAAATTGGTTTAAATTGTATTTAACAAACAGAAGTTTCTCAGTTACCATGGGGGAATTTACATCCTCGTCTGCCCCTCTTAAATGTGGGATACCTCAAGGGGTTATTTTGGGAACCATTTTGTTTTCATTATATATGCTTCCAATTGGTGCTATTTTTCAAAAACACAAAATATCATTTCACTTCTATGCTGATGATACACAGATATATGTGCCTGTAAAAAAGGAAGATAATCATTCATTAGGGCCTCTTTTAACATGTCTGAATGATTTGAAAACTTGGCTGGCTGCAAATTTTCTGCATCTAAACGAAGGTAAAACTGAGATTGTTGTGTTTGCACCCTCTAATGTATCTGAGCCACCCTGGGTTGATCTAGGTTCTTTATCTATTTATTGTAAATCCACGGTGAAAAACTTGGGGGTAATTTTTGATAACTCCCTATAATTTGACAAACAAGTAAATGCTGTTGTGTGATCAAGCTTCTTTCAATTAAGAACCCTGACAAAAGTCAAGTCATTTTTGTCATTTGAGGATCTAGAGAGAGTAATGCACGCTTTTGTGACATCACGTTTAGACTACTGTAATGCTTTGTATGCAGGAATTAATCAGTCGACTTTGAGACGTTTGCAAATTGTTCAAAATGCCGCAGCTAGATTGCTGACAGGATCTTGGAAGCGGAGCCATATTACTCTGATTTTATTTTCTTTACCTTGGTTGCCTATATATAATTGATTTTAAGATTTTGTTGTTTGTTTTAAAATCTCTAAACGGTCTGGCACCATCCTATCTCTCAGATCTATTGCAGATATATTCTCCATCAAGATCACTTAGGTCCTCTGACCAGAAAATGTTAATTGTCCCAAGGTCTAGACGCAAACTTTGGGGTGATCGTTCTTTTTCTGTGTTGGCACCGAAACTCTGGAATAGTCTGCCTTTGCATATTAGAACTGCCTCCACAGTGGTATCTTTTAAATCTTTCTTAAAAACTCATCTTTTTTCTCTGGCTTCCCTGTCTAAATCAAATAGCTGAGTAAATTTATTGTTTGTTTTATGAGAGTAGCTAGATATTTGTATAGTATTGTATGTTTTCAAATTGTACAGCACATTGGTCAACTACCTGTTGTTTTTAATTGTGCTTTATAAATAAATTACCTTACCATGGTCAAAACTACCATGTTGACCTGGGAGGGCGGGAGGGCGGTAATAAAATCTAGAGCGATGTGGGAGCAGGGTCTCGAAGGGACCGGCCGGCGGTTGAAGTAACCCAATCAGGGGGGCGATTGGAAGTCTTACCAGTTGCACAAACCGAGCAAGCCAAAGCAAAACTGTGAATGTCGCGAGCCATAAGTGGCAACCAGAATCATTGCTTGACCAAAAAATTAGTACGGTTAACCCCTGGATGGAAAGCCACATTATAGCAATGTCCCCACTGGATAACATTGGACCGTAATCCCTCCGGCACAAATAAGCGATTCGGTGGGCACCCGGGCCGAGGCGTTACCCCTTATAAGGCCGTCTTGACCTTCGATTCGATCTCCCATGTGAGTGTGGAGACCACTAATGTCTCAGGAAAAATACACTTGGGAGTGGACGGGCGTTCAGAACGGTCAAAAATACGTGACAGAGTCGGGTTTAATATTTTTGGAACCCGGGCGGTACTAGAATCAAAACGTCTGAAATAAAGTGCCCACCGAGCCTGCCTGGAGTTTAACCTTTTCGCAGTGCTAATATATTCTAAATTCTTGTGGTCTGTCCATACAATAAAAGGAACCCCTGATCCTTCTAACCAGTGGCGCCATTCCTCTAATGCCATCTTAACTGCCAACAATTCTCGGTTACCAATATCATAATTTCGTTCAGCAGGAGATAAACGATAAGAAAAATACGCGCATGGGTGGACCTTGTCATCTAGGGGGAACGTTGAGATAACACCGCTCCTACCCTCACCTCCGACGCATCGACCTCCACCACAAACTGACGTACTCAGGGGTGATCAAGATAGGGGCTGAAACAAAGCAGCTCTCCAGTTTGGCAAACACAGCCTTAGCTATGTCTGACCACCTGAAAGCAGTCTTGGCGGAGGTCAAGGCGGTCAGAGGTGCGGCTAGTTGGCTGAAGTTGTGAATAAAACGCCTGTAGAAGATGGCGAACCCCTGAAACCTCTGTAGGGCCTTACGGGAATCTGGACTTGGCCACTCTACCACAGCCTTAACCTTCTCAGGATCCATGCGTATTCCCTCAGTCGACACGATATACCCCAGAAATGGAATCGACTGTGCATGAAACTCGCATTTCTCTGCCTTGACAAAAAGCCCATTTTCTAGCAACCTCTGAAACACTCGTCTGACGTGCTGCACATGTTCCTGGAGAGAAGAAGAAAAAATCTATATGTCGTCCAGGTAGACATATATGAACTGATCATATATGATCAGTATATGTTCAGTCCCCAGCAGAGATGTATAAAGTACTAGAGACCCAGACTTGAGTAAAAGTACAAGCGCTCTATCAAAAAAGTGACTTGAGTAGAAGTGTCACGCTGTCAGTCTCTGTTTTCCTGGGTGTTCCCTAGTGAGCTCACTTCTCCTTAGGCACTTCACCATAGGCACTTTAATTCCTCTAGTCTGGTCCTGTCTTCACAGTAATTGCACTCCAATTAAATCGCACAGGTGCTGACAATCCTTTGTCATTAGTCTCGTTATATATAGCTGTCCTTCTCTGTTGTTTGTATGGAGACCTTGACCTTCCCGAGTCGAGTCAGGTGCCCGTTGACTTCCCTGAGTTGAGTCAGTTTCCGGTTGACCCTTCGGAGTCGAGTCAGGTGTTCATGGACCCTCCAGAGTTAGGGTTAGTCACCGTCAACCTTCCAGAATCAGGGTTAGTTACCGTTGACCCTCCAGGGTCAGGGCTAGTTCCTGTTGACCATCCAGAGTCGAGTCATGTTCCAGTTGTTCCTCCTGAATCAAGTCAGATTTCTATCGACCTTCCGGAGTCTAGTCAGGTTCCGGTTGACCCTCCAGAGTCGAGTCAGGTGTTCGTGGACCCTCCAGAGTCAGGGTTAGTCACCATCGACCTTCCAGAATCAGGGCTAGTTACCGTTGACCCTCCAGAATCAGGGCTAGTTCCTGTTGACCTTCCAGAATCTGGACTAAGTACCATGGACTTCCCAGAGACGAGGCTAGTCACCGGTGATCTTCGAGGACTGAGTCAAGTCACTGGTGATCTTCGTCCTCCCATTGGGCCGACCACAAAGACGTGGTGGTCTTCTGCTCCGCCCTGGGGGACTCCGGCCTCGACCGCGAGGACGTGGTGGTCTTCCACTCTGCCCTGGGGGACTCCGGCCTTGACCGCGAGGACATGGTGGTCTTCCGGTCCGCCATTGGGGGGCTTCTGCCTTGACCACATGGGTGTGGTGGTCCTCGGTTCTGCCCGGGTGGGCATCACTTAATGTCCTCCATGGACCCATGTTTTTGTGTTTTTTAAGTCACAAATGACTTAAACTTAACTTTTTTAATGTGGCTGACACAGCCTCTGAGTTAAAACAAACCAGTATCCTGGAGTAATTCATTTACTCAAACAGTACACTGACTGAACTGATGTGAAGAGAGAACTGAAGATGAACACCGAGCCGGGCCAGATAACGAACAACAGACTGACTCGTTCACGAGTCAAGAACCGTTTCTGTCAGACGTGTCTGATTCGTGAAACGAGGAGCTGATGATACTGCGCATGTGTGATTCAGCGTGAAGCAAACCGACAAACAGAGCGTCTGAACCGAACTGATTCTTTTGGTGATTGATTCTGAACTGATTCTGTGCTAATGTTATGAGCCCAGGTAAACCGAAGGCTTGCAGTCATCGCCAATGACGCCATTACGTCGAGCGCAAAAGAACCGGTGAACCATTTTCTTCAACCGGTTTATTGAATCGAACTGTCAGAAAGAACTACTGGTGATCCGAAAAAAACCGATGCAACCGGTTCTTCACTCATGAACGAGTCATTATCTGGCTTGGCTCGGTGTTCATCTCTCTTCACAGCAGTTCAGTCAGTATGCGCAGTCTTCTTAATCGCTTGATTCGCTCAATGATGTGCCAGCTTCATCAAACCTGCCATCTACAGTTCTGGCAGTGGAAATGTGGGTTTGTAATGGAATGATTTGCAACATTTTTATAATTGTAACGAGTAACAATGCAGTAGGGGTGCTCCGATCACGATCGGCCGAGTCAGAGTCGTTGTTAACTGAGACGATGCGCAAATCCACTTCATTTTCAGCATTTATTGGCGCATCGTCTCAGTTAATAACGGCTCTGTGTAGTAACAGTTGCTTTATGTGAAATCAAACACCTGATGGAATTAAACGCTGATTAGAGAACCGGCTTTACTGACGAGATGCGCATTAACGATCAGCTGATCGTGATCGGAGCACCCCTACAATGCAGCACATAAAAAAAATATCGGAGTAAAAGTATTAAACTCATCGAAAATATGTACTGAAGTAAAAGTGGAAGTAGGAGAAAAAATAATACTCTAGTAAAGTACAGATACCGCCTTTTAGTACTTAAGTACAGTAGTGAAGAAGTTCTACTTCGTTACTATACATCTCTGGTCCCTGGTAATCAATACAAGGTCGCAGTGATCCGTCCTTCTTCCCCACAAAAAAGAACCCCGCCCCCGCTGGAGAAGAGGAAGGGCGGATGAACTTCGAAGCTAGAGAATCAGAAATATATTTCTCCATAGCCTCCCTTTCCAGAACAGAAAGTGAATTTAATTTGCCTTTAGGCGGAGACTTACCTGACAGTAATTCTATGGCACAGTCGTAGGGACGATGCGGAGGAAGAGAAGCAGCACGAGACTTACTGAACACTTCATTCAGGTGGAGGTACTCCGCGGGCACGTTAGACAAATCCACCGCCGCCTCCTGTAACACAGACAAAGACACAGATGGACAGGCAGACACTAAACAAGACTCATGACATCTTTTTCACCAGGTTAGAATTGAGTTAGAGGACCAGTCTATTTTGGGGTTATGGAGGAGGAGCCAAGGGTGACCGAGGACTATGGGTGCCAGAGGAGAGTCAAGTATGTGGAAGGAAATGGTTTCAGAGTGATCGCCTGATGTGATGAGGGTGATGTCTTCAGTGATGTGAGATATGACCGGGAGTTTCTGTCCATTGAGGGCGTGAACCGTGATGTGGTGCGAAAGGGCTCTGAGGGGAATGTGTAGTCTGTGTGCCAGTGTGCTGTCCATGAAATTACCCTCTGCCCCCTGAGTCCAGTAGTACTTGACAGTCGTGGGTCTGTGCTGACCATCTTAGTCTTACCGGAAGGAGCATAGATGATGATGAGGTCTTCTCGGCGGAGATCCCACCCGATAGTAGCCTCATACGTACTACCAGGCTTGGCCTTTTACCGGACAGGCCTCTGACGAGCTGTTACCATCTTCAGCCAGAGACTTTTCTTCAGCTTCTTGCGTTATCACAGTGGGAGCGGCGGGACAGTGCTTGCAGCAGGTGAATCAGTCGTGCTATGAACGTCATCACTACACAATTTCTTAGTAAAACCAAATTTAATTAAACTGCCTTGTTTTCTTTTTGCCATGGCTATGATGCTATAACTGCAGATGACTTTGCGCGTGATAAATGGCCTCCAACGTTTATTTTTTTTTCTAAGAATATGTGAAGTGGATATAAGACATGTGTAGAATTTGCAGCGCAGCGCCCCCACACCTTGATGCTCATTACAAGAATAGCATGTATAGTAATCTTTATTGAAGTAAATTAGGTTTTAATCGCCGTCATGCATGAATGCATAATATTTTTGCTATTTTTCACTTAATAATCCATCATGATAACATTACACAACTGAAATTGCACTTCAAAATATTCACATTGTCAATATTTTTGAGACCCCCCAAAATTTCACATTTCTCGTTTTCAGGGGAGCCCATGTCTTATTTAGGGGAGCCGAGCTCCCCCTAGCTCCCCCGTAGTTCGCACTAAGGTAGGGATGATGGTGGTGATAGATCCGTGAATGGTGGTGATACTCCGTGAATGGTGGTGATAATCCAGAAGCGGCCGAACAGGAAACAGAGCAAGAGCAGGAACGCTGAAGGATGAACAGACATGAACCACAAGGACCTCAAACAACGATCTGACAAACAAGAGACGAAAGACAGAGCATTAAGTAGGCTGTTGGAATGAGCTGCAGCTGCCTCTGATCAGATCAGGTCCAGCTGAGAGAGCGGAGAGCCGCGCTGGAATCATCCCGGGCTGACGCTCACAAGTCCAGGGTACGTATGCAGCATGCTGTTAACAGTCCCACCACTTCTACTCCGTGTGTTTCTCTGCACAGGCCCGGTGCACCCAGGAAGCGATCTTCCCAGATGTCCCAGAAGGCGCTGGGACACCACAGACCCTGGGAGCATCCACAGTGGAGGACGCGAGCCAGGCCCCGGGCAATGACTTCTCCCACTCCGGTCTTCGAGATCTCCACACGGAACCGCTTCACTCCCCTCCGCGAGACAGGACGCGACGCTGTGATCATCGGAGACTCCATCGTCCGACGTGTCCGTGCTACTTTAGATGAAGGTAAAGTGCACACTCATTGTTTCCCTGGTGCTCATTTTCTCGATGTTTCTGCACAGATACCCACAATCCTGAAGGCCGATGGGAGCCCCGGAGCGGTCGTGCTTCACGCAGGGGCTAACGACACCATGCTACGGCAGACGAAGATGCTGAAGAGGGACTTCAGCAGCCTGATTGAGACAGTTCGCAGCACGATGCCCGTGGCGACGAACATCGTGTCAGGACCACTGCCCACGTATCGACGAGGACACAAAAAGTTCAGTAGACTTTTTGCTTTAAATGAAAGGTTGTTGTCATGGTGTAAAGAACAGAAACTGCTATTTGTTAATAACTGGAATCTTTCCTGGGAGCGTCCTAGGCTGTTTCGCGCTGATTGCTTGCACCCCAGCAGAGGCGGAGCAGAGCTTTTGTTTGTTTTTTAAGTTGTAAAATATAACTTAACTCACACCATATTTCTGATATTATCGATCAGATTAACTTTGATCATTCACTCTTCCATGACTGCAGTACACCTGCAAAGCGTTAGCACTCGTTAGCTTGTCATTAGCGTTTTCTTTTCTCCTCTCCTTTCCTCTCTCACGCTGCAGTTTTTCACAAGTTCATCAAACAACCGCAGTAAGAATATTTCATCAACACGGTGAGTAATGGCTTCGCCTACTATCGTTATTTGCACCTCTTTCCACATGTACAGTTTATCTATCTCTGTCGCTGATGAGGGATTCACATGTGATAAATGCAGGGAAATAGTTAGGCTGACAGAGAAGATTTCAGAATTAGAGACACGCATCCAAACTTTAATTGAGGACAATAAGAATGTTAGGGCTCTAGATACGGCTTTGGATGCATCTAGCTCAGGGATTCCTGTACATTGTCCGGTTCCAGCAGAGCCCCTGCAGCAGGGCAACTGGGTGACGGTGAGGCAGCGTAGTCGGGGGTCAAAACACCGCTCTTCTGTTCCGATCAAAACATTAAACAGGTTCTCCCCAATCAGTGATGCACCCACTGAGAAACCTGATGAAAGTGCTCTAGTTATTGGTGATTCTATTGTACGGAACGTGAATATAGAGACACCAGCCACCATAGTCATATGTTTACCGGGAGCCAGAGCGCCTGACATCTTGGCAAATTTAAAAGTGCTGGCTAATGCTAAACGTAAATACAGTAAGATTGTTATTCATGCCGGCGCTAATGATGTTCGACTTCGCCAGTCGGAGATCACTAAAAATAACATTAAAGAGGTGTGTGAACTTGCAAGCACGATGTCAGACACTGTAATATGCTCTGGTCGCCTCCCTGCTTACCGTGGTGACGAGATGCATAGCAGATTGTCATCACTCAATGGCTGGATGTCTAAGTGGTGCCCACAGAATAACATGGGTTTCATAGACAATTGGACAAGCTTTTGGGGCAGACCTGACGTGTTTAAAAGAGATGGTCTTCATCCCTCCTGGGGTGGCGCCACTCTTCTGTCTAGAAATATGGCACATAGTCTTAGTGTTTATACTTGACTAACTGGGGCCCAGGTCAGGAAGCAGACAGACTGGCTAAACCGACCGTCTGCTAGCTGCCTCCCGTCACAGAGGTCAGTTAATTCTCAGCACATAGAGACTCTTTCACCTAGATATCACACTATAGAGACTGTGTCTGTTCCCCGAACTAGAAAATACAAAAAACGTCCAAACCAAGTTAAAGTTAACAATTTAATTGAGGTTCAACAAATAAAAATCAAATGCAATATGGATAAACAAATGATAAAGATTGGCTTATTGAATATCAGATCCATTTCTACGAAAACACTTTTTGTAAATAATACGATAACTGATCATAATATAGATGTGCTCTGTTTGACAGAAACTTGGCTAAAACCTGATGATTACATTATTTTAAATGAGTCCACCCCCCAAGATTATTGTTATAAACATGAGCCGCGTCTAAAAGGCAAAGGGGGAGGAGTTGCTTCAATTTATAACAACGTTTTCAGGATTTCTCAGAGGGCAGGCTTCAAGTATAACTCGTTTGAAGTAATGGTGCTTCATAAAACATTATCCAGAGAAACCAATGTTTATGATAAATCCCCTGTTATGTTTGTACTGGCTACTGTATACAGGCCACCAGGGCACCATACAGACTTTATTAAAGAGTTTGGTGATTTTACATCCGAGTTAGTTCTGGCTGCAGATAAAGTTTTAATAGTTGGTGATTTTAATATCCATGTCGATAATGAAAAAGGTGCATTGGGATCAGCATTTATAGACATTCTGAACTCTATTGGTGTTAGACAACATGTTTCAGGACCTACTCATTGTCGAAATCATACCCTAGATTTAATATTGTATCATGGAATTGATGTTGATAGTGTTGAAATTATTCAGCCAAGTGATGATATCTCAGATCATTATTTAGTTCTGTGTAAACTTCATATAGCCAAAATTGTAAATTCTACTTCTTGTTACAAGTATCGAAGAACCATCACTTCTACCACAAAAGACTGCTTTTTAAGTTATCTTCCTGATGTATCCAAATTCCTTAGCATATCCAAAACCTCAGAACAACTTGATGATGTAACAGAAACTATGGACTCTCTCTTTTCTAGCACTTTAAATACAGTTGCTCCTTTACGCTTAAGGAAGGTTAAGGAAAACAGTTTGACACCATGGTATAATGAGCATACTCGCAACCTAAAGAGAGCAGCCCGAAAAATGGAGCGCAGCTGGAGGAAAACAAAACTAGAGGTATTTCGTATTGCTTGGCGGGAAAGTAGCATATCCTATAGAAAAGCATTAAAAACTGCTAGATCTGATTACTTTTCTTCTCTTTTAGAAGAAAACAAACATAACCCCAGGTATTTATTCAATACAGTGGCTAAATTAACGAAAAATAAAGCCTCAACAAGTGTTGACATTTCCCAACACCACAACAGTAATGACTTTATGAACTACTTTACTTCTAAAATCAATACTATTAGAGATAAAATTGCAACCATTCAGCCGTCAGCTACAGTTTCATATCAGACAGTGCACTATAGACCCCCTGAGGAACAGTTCCACTCATTCTCTACTATAGGAGAGGAAGAATTGTATAAACTTGTTAAATCATCTAAACCAACAACATGTATGTTAGACCCTATACCATCTAAGCTCCTAAAAGAGGTGCTTCCAGAAGTCATAGGTCCTCTTCTGACTATTATTAATTCCTCACTGTCATTAGGATATGTCCCCAAAACCTTCAAACTGGCTGTTATTAAGCCTCTCATAAAAAAACCACAACTTGACCCCAGAGAACTTGTTAATTATAGACCAATCTCGAATCTCCCTTTTCTGTCCAAGATACTAGAAAAGGTGGTATCCTCACAATTATATTCCTTCTTAGAGAAAAATGGTATATGTTAGGATTTCCAGTCAGGATTTAGACCGTATCATAGTACTGAGACTGCTCTCCTTAGAGTTACAAATGATCTGCTCTTATCATCTGATCGTGGGTGTATCTCTCTATTAGTTTTATTGGATCTTAGTGCTGCGTTTGACACAATTGACCACAACATTCTTTTGCATAGACTTGAACACTTTGTTGGCATCAGTGGAAGTGCATTAGCATGGTTTAAATCATACTTATGTGACCGCCATCAGTTCATAGCAGTGAATGAAGATGTATCATATCGATCACAAGTGCAGTATGGAGTACCTCAAGGCTCAGTACTAGGGCCGCTACTCTTCACGCTTTATATGTTACCCTTGGGAGATATCATCAGGAAACATAGTGTTAGCTTTCACTGTTATGCTGATGATACTCAGCTCTATATTTCCTCGCAGCCCGGTGAAAGACACCAATTTGAAAAACTAATGGAATGCATAGTCGATATAAAAAATTGGATGACGAGTAATTTCTTACTGCTAAATTCAGAAAAAAACAGAGGTGTTAATCATAGGGCCTAAAAACTCTGCTTGTAATAACCTAGAACACTGTCTAAGACTTGATGGTTGCTCTGTCAATTCTTCGTCATCAGTTAGGTGTGCTAGGTGTGCTACTTGATCACAATCTTTCCTTAGAAAGCCACGTTTCTAGCATTTGTAAAACTGCATTTTTCCATCTCAAAAATATATCTAAATTACGGCCTATGCTCTCAATGTCAAATGCAGAAATGTTAATCCATGCATTTATGACCTCAAGGTTAGATTATTGTAATGCTTTATGGGGTGGTTGTTCTGCACGCTTGGTAAACAAACTACAGCTAGTCCAAAATGCAGCAGCAAGAGTTCTCACTAGAACCAGGAAGTATGACCATATTAGCCCGGTCCTGTCCACACTGCACTGGCTCCCTATCAAACATCGTATAGATTTTAAAATATTGCTTATTACTTATAAAGCCCTGAATGGTTTAGCACCTCAGTATTTGAATGAGCTCCTTTTACATTATACTCCTCTACGTCCGCTACATTCTCAAAACTCAGGCAATTTGATAATACCTAGAATATCAAAATTAACTGCGGGTGGCAGATCCTTTTCCTATTTGGCGCCTAAACTCTGGAATAGCCCACCTAACATTGTTCGGGAGGCAGAAACACTCTTGCAGTTTAAATCTAGATTAAAGACCCATCTCTTTAACCTGGCATACACATAACATACTAATATGCTTTTAATATCCAAATCCGTTAAAGGATTTTTAGGCTGCATTAATTAGGTAAACCGGAACCGGAAACACTTCACATAACACCGTACTTTCTACATCATTAGAAGAATGGCATCTACGCTAATATTGTCTGTTTCTCTCTTGTTCCGAGGTCACCGTGGCCACCAGATCCAGTCTGTATCCAGATCAGAGGGTCACTGCAGTCACCCAGATCCAGTACGTATCCAGACCAGATGGTGGATCAGCACCTAGAAAGGACCTCTACTGCCCCTGAAAGACAGCGGAGACCAGGACAACTAGAGCCCCAGATACAGATCCCCTGTAAAGACCTTGTTTCAGAGGACCACCAGGACAAGACCACAGGAAACAGATGATTCTTCTGCACAAACTGACTTTGTTGCAGCCTGGAATTGAACTACTGGTTTCGTCTGGTCAGAGGAGAACTGGCCCCCCAACTGAGCCTGGTTTCTCCCAAGGTTTTTTTCTCCATTCTGTCACCGATGGAGTTTCGGTTCCTTGCCGCTGTCGCCTCTGGCTTGCTTAGTTGGGGTCACTTCATCTACAGCGATATCATTGACTTGATTGCAAATAAATGCACAGACACTATTTAAACTGAACGGAGATGACATAACTGAATTCAATGATGAACTGCCTTTAACTATCATTTTGCATGATTGAGACACTGTTTTCCAAATGAATGTTGTTCAGTGCTTTGACGCAATGTATTTTGTTTAAAGCAATACATAAATAAAGGTGATTGATTGATTGAGGTCTAGAAAAAAACTTATTGTGATTAAACCAGAAATGTAAAGTAAATGAACAAAAACAATCTTTAAAGTTTGGGCTTATAAATATTAGATCACTCACACCCAAAGCAGTTATTGTAAATGAATTGATCACAGATAATAGTTTTGATGTACTCTCTGCTTGACTGAAACCTGGCTAAAACCAAATGATTATTTTGGTCTAAATGAGTCGACTCCACCAAACTACTGTTATAAGCATGAGCTCCGTCACACTGGAGGTGTTGCAAAAATATATAGTGATATTCTCAATGTTACCCAGAAAACGGGATACAGGTTTAACTCATTCGAAATACAGTTTTCAGGCCCCACCATAGCACAGAAACTGCACTTGTTAAAATTACAAATTACCTGCTTATTGCATCAGATCAAGGATGCATCTCATTTCTAGTTTTACTTGATCTTAGTGCTGCGTTCGACACCAAAGATCATGACTCATAGATCGATTACAAAACTATACAGGTATTCAAGGGCAGGCTCTAAGGTGGTTTAGATCCGACCTGTCCGATCGCTACCATTTTGTTTACTTAAATGGGGAGTCAACTCAGTTATCATCAGTAAAATATGGAGTGCCACAAGGATCCGTCCTAGGTCCCCTTCTATTTTCAATATACATGTTGCCCCTTGGTAATATTATTAGAAAATACGGAATTAGCTTCCACTGTTATGCTGATGGTGTCACGGTAGGAAATCCAGTGTTTCCTCCGTGTCATGTTTTGTGGTTGTTTTTGTACTTACGTTGTCTCCATGTGCTCGTTTAGTTGATTGTGGTCACCTGGGTGTTGATTGTCTCGCTCCAGCTGATCCTCATCACCCCTCAGCTACATATTCTCACCTCGCTCTCTGTCTGTTGTCAGATCCTCACTCATGTTGCAGTCTCCCTGTTGGATTACCGTCTCCCGTGTCAGTGTTCTGGATTGTGTTCGTGTTGTCGTCTTCGTGTGAGTGTTCCGGTCACTTCCTGGTTTCATCCATTGACCGTCCACACCGTCACCACCGACTTCACCATCCAGCACTTCTCACGCCACTGTAGACCTTCCGTCACCATTGCCCACATCCTGGACTGTGCCTTCATCCTTCAGTTTCGCTGTATTTTCTACCATCAATAAACAACCATTCTAATTACCTGCAATTGCTTCCTCCTCTCTTACGAGCCGTCACAGTAGGATCTGACCATCATGGAAGCAGCAGGCAATCGCTCCCCATCTCATCTAGAGGACATTCTGCAGAGAGTCGTTGATCGTATGGAGCGCCAAGACAAGGCGATAGATGAGATGGGTCGAGCCTTCCAAGCAATGGTGACGAAGGTGTCCGAGCTCGCTCTACAGGCTCAACAGCAACAACAACTGCCACCCGCTGTGCCTCCCACGCCACCCACACCGCTGATCGTCTCCGGAGGGATTTCCCAGCCCGAACCACGCCTCCCCATTCCTGAGAAATATGCGGGTGAGCCAAACTTTTGTCGATCATTTCTGTCACATTGTTCTCTACACTTCGCCTTACAGCCCCGCACGTTCACCACCGAGGAGATGAAGGTGGCTTTCGTCTTGTCCCTACTGACGGGGAGGGCTGCCCTCTGGGGAACGGCGGTGTGGGAGAACCAGGACAGCTGCTGTGCATCGTTCCACACCCTTTCGGTGGAGATGAGACGAGTCTTCGACCGCTCCGTCGCCGGGAGGGAGGCGGCTAGACTTCTCACGGATCTACGCCAGGAAGAGAGGTCCGTATCCGACTATGCCATCGAGTTCCGCACCCTGGCGGCGGAGTGTAAGTGGAACGAAGAGGCGCAGTGGGATCACTTCCTGCATGGGTTGGCTGACCGCATCCAACAGGAGATCCGCGCCGCTGAACTCCCCACTTCTCTCAATGGTCTTATTGACTTCACCATCAGGATAGACAACCGACTCGACCAAGCCGACAGACGGAGGGGGAGAGTTGTTCTCGCGACCAGACCGGAGGCTCAGCGCCAGCGCTCAGAAGTTGCGGTCAGCCCACCTGGAGATTCTGAACCCATGCAGGTGGGGCGAGCTCGGCAATGCTCGGCGAGCGAGGAATGTCATTTGTCTTGTCTTTTGTCTGCTGGTGTTAATGTTTCTGAGTCTGTGTTTCAGGGGGAGGCAGTGGATTTGGCTAACGTGCCCGCGGAGTACCACGACCTGAGGGAGGTGTTCAGTAAGTCTCGGGCTGATTCTCTTCCTCCTCATCGTCCCTATGACTGTGCGATAGAGTTATTGCCAGGTACTTCTCCGCCTAAGGGCAAGTTATATTCCTTGTCTATTCCAGAGACGGCGGCCATGGAGAAATATATATCCAGTTCTCTAGCAACGGGGTTCATCCGCCCTTCCTCTTCTCCAGCGGGGGCGGGGTTCTTTTTTGTGGGAAAGAAGGACGGATCCTTGCGACCTTGCATTGACTACCGAGGGTTGAACAACATAACGGTAAAGAATACCTATCCTTTACCGCTTATGTCTTCAGCTTTTGAGAGGTTGCAGGGAGCGTCTGTTTTCACTAAATTGGACTTACGTAATGCTTATCATTTGGTCCGCATCAGGGAGGGGGATGAGTGGAAGACTGCTTTTAACACCCCTAGAGGCCATTTTGAGTATTGCGTCATGCCCTTCGGGCTAACCAACTCGCCGGCAGTCTTTCAAGCACTCGTTAATGACGTGTTACGAGACATGGTCGATCTATTTATATATGTTTACCTGGATGACATATTGATTTTTTCTTCGTCTCTCCAGGAACACGTGCAACACGTACGACGAGTGCTTCTGCGGTTGCTAGAGAATGGGTTGTTTGTCAAGGCGGAGAAATGCGTTTTTCATGCACAGTCTGTTTCTTTTCTAGGACACATCATTTCGACTGAGGGTGTTCGCATGGACCCTGATAAGGTTAAGGCTGTGGCAGATTGGCCATCCCCAGAGTCTCGCAAGGCCCTGCAGAGATTTCTGGGGTTCGCCAATTTTTACCGGCGTTTCATTCGCTTTGACCTCCCCTAGATTGACGTTCAGGTGGTCAGACGCAGCCGAGGCTGCGTTTACCAAACTGAAGAGCTGCTTTGTTTCGGCTCCCATTCTCGTCACCCCTGATCGCTCACGTCAATTCATAGTGGAGGTCGACGCGTCAGAGGTGGGGGTAGGAGCAGTGTTGTCCCAGCGCGCATCCTCAGACGAAAAGGTTCATCCTTGCGCGTATTATTCTCACCCCTGCGGAGGTTAATTATGACATTGGTAATCGAGAGTTGTTGGCAGTCAAACTTGCACTGGAAGAATGGCGTCACTGGTTTGAAGGGTCGGGTGTACCCTTCATTGTATGGACGGACCATAAGAATCTCGAATACATTAGAACCGCCAAAAGACTTAACTCCAGGCAGGCTCGGTGGGCATTATTTTTCGGTCGTTTCGATTTTACACTTTCTTACCGGCCGGGTTCCAAAAACATCAAACCCGATGCTTTATCCCGTCTTTTTGAGCGTTCCGATCGTACTGCTACTCCCGAGCCCATTTTACCGGGGACCATCATTATCTCCGCGCTCAGATGGGAGGTCGAATCGAAGGTTTTGACTGCCTTAGAAGGGGTTACGCCCCCGGCTCGTTGCCCACCGAACCGATTGTTTGTGCCGGAGGGGTTACGGTCAGACGTTCTCCAGTGGGGTCATTGTTCCAGTGTTGCTTGTCACCCAGGGGTTAGTAGAACTAGGTTTCTAGTCATGCAACGATTTTGGTGGCCTGGTATGGCTCGTGACGTCCACGACTTCGTCTTGGCTTGTTCGGTTTGCGCTATTGGGAAGATTTCCAATCGACCTCCAGAGGGGTTACTCTTACCGCTGTCTGTCCCTTCGAGACCCTGGTCCCACATCTCGCTAGATTTCATTACCGCCCTCCCGCCCTCTAAGGGCAATACGGTGATTTTAACCGTAGTGGACCGGTTCTCGAAGACGACTCATTTCATTCCCTTGCCCAAATTGCCATCAGCCAAGGAAACAGCGGTAGCTGTCATTGACCACGTCTTCCGTATACATGGCCTTCCGACAGACGTGGTCTCTGACAGGGGTCACAGATGGTACTAGCTATATATCTCAACGAGATCAGATTCAACTTCTGAATTATCTAAGCTAACAGAGTGTGTTAAAAATGTAAAAGATTAGATGACCAACAATTTTCTCCAGTTAAATTAGGATAAGACAGAGATATTAATCATTGGACCAAAAAACACTACACAGAATCTTGTAGATTACAATCTGCAACTAGACGGATGTACTATTACTTCTACAGTCAAAAATCTGGGTGTTATATTAGACAGCAACTTGTCTTTTGAAAACCATATTTCCCATGTTACAAAAACAGCATTCTTCCATCTTAGAAACACTGCCAAGCTACGAAACATGTTGTCTGTTTCTGATGCAGAAAAGCTAGTTCATGCATTTATGACCTCTAGACTGGACTATTGTAATGCACTTCTCGGTGGTTGTCCTTCTTCAATAAACAAGCTACAGGTAGTCCAAAATGCAGCGGCTAGAGTCCTTACCAGGTCAAGAAAATATGATCATATTACCCCAATTTAACAGTCTCTGTACTGGCTACCTATTAAGTTCCGTATCAGTTACAAATCATTATCATTACTTACCTATAAGGCCCTTAAATGGTTTAGCTCCTGCGTACCTAACTAGCCTTCTACCATGCTACAATCCATCACGCTCCCTAAGGTCACAAAACGCTGGACTTTTGGTAGTTCCTAGGACAGCAAAGTCCACTAGAGGATGTAGAGCTTTTTCACATTTGGCTCCAAAACTCTGGAATAGCCTTCCTGATAATTTTCGGGGTTCAAACACACTCTCTCTGTTTAAATCTAGATTATTCAAATGCTTGGCGAAAGAGATGTGTTTTTAATGTATCTTAAATTGTGAGTATAGTTGTATCTGATCAAATGTGCATTCTTATTCTTTAGCTTGGGTTAAACTAATTAATTTTACTTTGTTGGAACAGCAGCTATGCTAATGATGTCTCTATTTGTTTTTTATGTTTTTTATGATAACTAGGATTTACACAAGCTCCAGTCTGGATCCAGAACACCTGAGTAGAGATGATTGCTGACCCTCAGAGGATCCCAGATGATGCTAACCCTGAATCAACAACAGAACTAACAAATATTGCTACAAGTGTGACTGAATCATAAAACAATTATTAATTATTAATAATATTAATAATGTTCATCATCTGGCTGACTACGACTTGTATAAATGTTTCTACAAATCCTGCCACATACGTGCACAAACTGACAGTCACCACATAATTTTCTGTAAAGTTGCTTTGTAATGATTTGTATTGTAAAAAGCGCTATACAAATAAACGTGAATTGAATTGAATCTGACACAAGAAGCAAGTTATTTGTAATTTTAACAAGTGCACTTTCTGTCTTATGGTGGGGCCTAAAACCTGACTGAAAATCTTCATAAAGATTATTATTTTTTTTTTCCAGGAAGGAGCGCAATTGATAAGACTCAACCTTTTCTAAAATTTTAGACATAAATGGAAGATTTTAAATGGGCCTATAATTTGCCAGGTCACTAGGATCTAGTTGTGATTTCTTAATAAGAGGATTAATAACAGCCAGCTTGAATGGTTTTGGGATGTGACCTAAAGATTAAGACTGTAACATGGAGTCAGGATCCATTTGCAGTAGTTTACTATAGAATGGTCAAACAGGCATTAATCCAACAACAGCGTCAAGTATGTAAGGGATATCAAGAATCAGTAACAGTACCAGGCAGAGGTCGGGGCAGGTGGCAGAGAATCAAAGGTGGTAACACAATCCAAAATCAGACACGGAAAGAAAAAACACTAAGGAAACGCTCGGAAATGAGGGAACACCTGGTAGTGATTAGCCCTAAGCACAGGATTATGGGAAATGGAGTTGGGAATGGAAATACAAGAGTCCTGAGTGGATTACCATCTACTGGAGTTCATGGCCACTCCAGCTGATGATCGTAACATAATCTTTATCTTACTATAACTCTCTGTTGTTTAAAGTGATAAAATATAACTTAATTACCACCATCAATTCCCATCATTTCTGATATTAGTGATCAATCTTATCAGATTAATTTTGATCGGTCAAAACACTGCTCTTCTGTTCTGATCAAAACTAATCAAAATTAAACAGGTTCTCCCCACTCAGTGATGCACCCACTGAGAAACCTGATGAAAGTGCTCTAGTTATTGGCGATTCTATTGTACGGAACGTGAATATAGAGACACCAGCCACCATAGTCAAATGTTTACCGGGAGCCAGTGCGCCTGACATCTTGGCAAATTTAAAAGGGCTGGCTAATGCTAAACGTATATACAGTTATATTGTTATTCATGCAGGTTGTTGGGAACTCAGAAACGAAGACCAGGAGACTCTTGGGTAATCTTCAGCAGGATTCTTTTATTGAGAACGCTCTGCGTGGCGCTGTAGTCATCAATAGTCTAAATTGTTCTTAAGACATTGTAGATTAGATACATTCAAGTGGGAGGGATCCATACAGTAGAGGTGGAGACCATTTTAACAAAGCATGCAAATGCAATCAGGAAGATACCAGACACTGGCATCTTCCCAGCCTTGATCTTATCAGCATAACAGTGTCATTTAAATACAGAGGTGCCTGACAGTATCACGGATACCTTCACATTATCATAGAGACAAAAGGCACAGCTGTGCCTTGAGCTTCAAGGAAGAACACAAAGACAAAAGGTTAATGTCTCAGACACTTGATTTTCCTGATTTGAGCTTCTTGGATGTCAACTTTATTACCCCAAAAAGTCTACTATTATATTGGAACCTAGATTTACCATTTTATAAATTTGTAATCCCACAGTCCTCCCGTTGGGAGTTCTAATAACTCTCACATAATAAAAATTTAAATTTCATAAGTCCGTTCTATGGCCTATGTTTGTTAACATAAGCCCCATCTTCAGTCATGTAACTTGAAAAGGTTACAGGCACGTTTAACTTATTCTGTGTCTTATACTAGATTTACTTATGTGTATGTTTAGAACCATAACGGTTGACACATATGGCATGGATGGTAACACGTTGTAAAAACTACATGATTACACAGACAAAATCATGTAGCATAGGAGTGGAAGTCTTGAAGTCCATGGCGTCCGAATAGCTGTGAAGGCTGTTTTTGTTTGAGTGAATCCATTTCCCATGTTGATTCACTCAGTTGACTCTTTGTCCTCATGAAGTTTGTTCATGGAAGTGATGCTTTACACCAGGGTGTCACATATGGAAATGACTTCTCATGCACACATACCTGCAACACAAGAAAACAAAGAAACAGCAGACCAGCAGTATTCGTGCATAGACAATTTTAGACTTCTGTTGATCGTATAGTGGTTTAAAGTCTGGTGATCGTATAGGGTTTTTCTCAACCTAGTTTTAAGTAATTTGACACCTATGGACCAGTGAGGTGGGGATAAAACTATGGATAGGGCAAACCTATGAGGAAGTCTTCACCACAGGGTTGGCCCCCGAGGCCTGTTGCACTTCGGTTCATCCCTGGGCTCCTCACTGGTCTGTGTGTGTCCTAGTCTGTCCCTGTAGCTGGTGTGAAAACTTTACTGGGTGACATCTCCATCCTCTAATGAAACATCAGTCATAACAAGACATCCTAACCCAAAAAAGAATAGGAGTGACTGGAGTGTGCTTTAGTATAGCTTTGAAGGCTGTGAGTGTACTTAACGTTCGCTCAATGAAAGGAAGTGACAGTCAACGTATTTACAAAGGATGTTTCATCTTTGTTGTACATTACTGGGGAAGTTAAGCACTCACAGCCCTTACAGTTAACACCTGAGCAAGCTGCTCCAACAGTTAGGTGACGTGGGGAGGGGCAGATTCAGTGTGGTAAGTAGACTGAGTAGGCGCTGAGTAAAGCTGTTCATTTCTCTTAATGTTTTCTTGCTTTTCCTACACTCTTTCATCCAGTGTCCAGGTTTACCACAAAAATGACAACTGCCCTCCTTCTTAGGACTTCTACGTTTCGGTCGGTTCTCTGTTTTGACCTGAAAAGATGCTGCTGCAATCTTTACTCTGGCTTTGACATCAGAGTTTCTTTCCCAAGTAGCTAAACTGTCTAGATTACTTCGGAGAGTTTTGTTAGACCAAGTTAGATTTAAGAATGGCAAAGCTTTTCTGTACTCAGCTACAAGGCCATCTGACCAGATGCGAACTAATGGTCCCTTGACCTCTAACACACTCTCATTATCATCAATTATTCCACTGTAAGTTAAGGCTGACTGACAAAATCTTTCAGTGTATTCACTCACAGTTTCAGCCTCCTTCTGTACACAACTAGTGACCTTTGACCAATCCACTTTTGGTCCAACAATATTCTTTAACTCTCTCAGAACTCCCTCTCTCAATTCATCTTTACTGGCATGTTGTAGTTCAGAAGTAAGAGCAGACTCAAAACTGTTGAATTCAGATTCAGTAAGTATTTGTGACATCAGCTGTGTGACTTCTGCTAACGACATGTCATAGAGACGCATTTTGCTGATCAATGCTCTTCTGAATTCAGTAAAATTTGTGCGTACAGAGGGTAAGCTCTGGGATAGTCTCTCTATATCTTTAGGTCTTAGCCCTTTGGCAACAGTTTGTACTTGGACAACAGAAGAGTTGGCAGGAACACTTTCAGTTCCTTCAATTCTCTGAGATCTTCTCCTCGCTCCACATACCTTTACTGAATCTACAGTTACATCAGTTACTGACTGGATGGCTACATCTGTTTCAAAGAAAGCTTGTAAATCAGGATAATTGTTATCAGTCTGACTAACTTCTTCCACATCAGTTTTTACTGCAGCTTTGTTGCGATTCAGTTTCTTAGTCAAAGAGGATAGTCTGGCTCTGAGCTCTTTGATCTGTTCCTCTAGTTCTGAGGTACGCTGAGAATGTTGCGTAGCTAGTGCTAAACCAAATTCTCTGTGGCAGCAGATAATGCCTTTCGCATTGTTTTTGCGAATACATGATCCTAGTACCTTTTTACATTCTTCAATTGACCATACTTTTTCTGGATCAATACCAAATTTCTTTATCAAATCCAATCTGACTGACTCTGTCACTATTGAGTCCATGTGCTGTCCTAACAATGATTTGAACTCACTGTCTGTCCATGAAGGAGTAGCTAGTCCACCTTTCTTAGTTGTTGGAATCAGATTAGGATTTCTTCTCAACATTTTGTAATGTATTTCTGACACAAAAGGACACTTCTAACACCAACTATTAGCACTTAATGCTAAACTTCCCTGTCAGACACAGAGGGTAGCACAATATTAGCATGTGATGCTAATCTTCCCTAGCTAAACAGAGGATTATTTTCATCTCTAAAATATCCTTTTTAGAGGGTCACTTAACACAAACTTTTAGCACTTTACGCTAAACTTCCCTGCCGAGACACAGAGGGTAGCAAAATATTAGCATGTGATGCTAATCTTCCCTGGCTAAACAGAGGATTATTTTCATCTCTAAAATATAATTTTTAGTGGTTAACTTAGTTAACCAAACCCTACAGCTGTCTGTTAACTCTTCTCTGACGGTGCAGAGGCTAACACATTTGTTCTGGTCTTAAAGGTTATTTTGGATAGAGGTACACTCACCAAACATTGGTTCTAAAGAAAGATTCAGTCTGGAATGAAGTCTGATCTTTGTTGAGGTTGCAGTTTCAATCTGGATTCAGGTGAGAAGCTCTATCCGGGTCACGGCACCAAAAACTGTTGGGAACTCAGAAACGAAGACCAGGAGACTCTTGGGTAATCTTCAGCAGGATTCTTTTATTGAGAACCCTCTGCGTGGCGCTGCAGTCATTAATAGTCTAACTTGTTCTTAAGACATTGTAGTTTTTATACATTCAAGTGGGAGGGATCCATACAGTAGAGGTGGAGACCATTTTAACAAAGCATGCAAATGCAATCAGGAAGATACCAGACACTGGCATCTTCCCAGCCTTGATCTTATCAGCATAACAGTGTCATTTAAATACAGAGGTGCCTGACAGTATCACGGATGCCTTCACATTATCATAGAGACAAAAGGCACAGCTGTGCCTTGAGCTTCAAGGAAGAACACAAAGACAAAAGGTTAATGTCTCAGACACTTGATTTTCCTGATTTGAGCTTCTTGGATGTCAACTTTATTACCCCAAAAAGTCTACTATTATATTGGAACCTAGATTTAACATTTTCTAAATTTGTAATCCCACAAGGTGTTAATGATGTTCGCCAGTCGGAGATCACTAAAAATAACATTAAAGAGGTGAGTGAACATTGTAATATGCTCTGGTCCCCTCCCTGCTTACTGTGGTGATGAGATGCATAGCAGAGTTGGCCCCACAGAGTCCTGAGTTGGCCCCACTCTTCTCTCTAGAAATACGGCACATAGTCTTAGAGTTTATACTTGACTAACTGGGGCCCAGGTCAGGAAACAGACAGACTGGCTAAACCGCCCATCTGCTAGCTGCCGTAATCTAGATGTGCTCTGTTTGACAGAAACCTGGCTAAAACCTGATGATTACATTATTTTAAATGAGTCCACCCTCCAAGATTACTGTTATAAACATGAGCCGCGTCTAAAAGGCAAAGGGGGAGGTGTTGCTTCAATTTATAACAACGTTATTTGAAAAAACTAGTTTGAAGTAATGGTGCTTCATATAACATTATCCAGAAAATCAAATGTTAATGATAAATCCCCTGTTATGTTTGTACTGGCTACTGTATACAGGCCACCAGGGCACCATAGAGACTTTATTAAAGAGTTTGGTGATTTTACATCCGAGTTAGTTCTGGCTGCAGATAAAGTTTTAATAGTTGGTGATTTTAATATCCATGTTGATAATGAAAAAGATGCATTGGGATCAGCATTTATAGACATTCTGAACTCTATTGGGGTTAGACAACACGTTTCAGCACCTACTCATTGTCGAAATCATACTCTAGATTTAATACTGTCAAATCAAATTGATGTTGATAGTGTTGAAATTATGCAGCCAAGTGATGATATCTCAGATCATTATTTAGTTTTGTGCAAACTTCATATAGCCAAATTTGTAAATTCTACTTCTTGTTACAAGTATGGAAGTGAATAGGGAAGAACGAGTCGTCTCTATGACGGCGACATCACTTTGATTTTTATTTAATTTTTTCAATGGATTCTAATATTCAAAAATTACCTTGTTGTATTATTTATGTATTTTGAGTTCACCCTTCAGATTAGACTATAGAACTGTAGTGTTACTTTGCTTTTAATTTATATCATCATTAAGTCTGCGATGAGCATTGTTTCTCTGACGACGCTGCACTTCTTTGAATCACGAACTTCAGTAGAGTCTATAAAATGATTGGCCATAAAATGAACCAATCACAAGACATCTTATGGGGGGGGGCACCTGGGGTGGCCAATCGAAATTTCAGTTTATACTTTATAAACTACTTCTAAAATCGATACTATTAGAGAAATTCTGAAAAAAACAGAGGTGTTAATTATAGGACCTAAAAACTCTGCATGTAATAACCTAGAACACTGTCTAAGACATGATGGTTGCTCTGTCAATTCTTCATCATCTGTTAGGAACCTAGGTGTGCTATTTGATCGCAATCTTTCCAGCATTTGCATTTGTAAAACTGCATTTTTCCATCTAAAAAATATATCTGAATTACGGCCTATGCTCTCAATGTCAAATGCAGAAATGTTTATCCATTCATTTATGACCTCAAGGTTAGATTAATGTAATGCCTTATTGGGTGGTTGTTCTGCACGCTTAGTAAACAAATTACAGCTAGTCCAAAATGCAGCAGCAAGAGTTCTTACTAGAACCAGGAAGTATGACCATATTAGCCCGGTCCTGTCCACACTGCACTGGCTCCCTATCAAACATCGTATAGATTTTAAAATATTGCTTATTACTTATAAAGCCCTGAATGGTTTAGCACCTCAGTATTTGAATGAGCTCCTTTTATACTGTAATCCTGTACGTCCGCTACGTTCTCAAAACTCAGGCAATTTGATAATATCTAGAATATCAAAATCAACTGCGGGTGGCAGATCCTTTTCCTATTTGGCACCTAAACATTGTTTGGGGAGGCAGACACACTCTTGCAGTTTAAATTTAGATTAAAGACCCATCTCTTTAACCTGGCTTACACATAACATACTAATATGCTTTTAATATCCAAATCCGTTAAAGGATTTTTAGGCTGCATTAATCAGGTAAACCGGAACTGGGAACACTTCCAATAACACCCAATGTACTTGCTACATCGGCCTGCTGTTTCAGGTTCAAAATAAGTCCTGCAGAATTATTTGATAAATATTTATTAATTACTAATGGGTTCCCTATGTTTCATTTTAGAATAATGTTTCAGGTTCTAAGTATTTCTTCAGGAATTATCTAATAATTATTTTTTAATTACTAATGGGTTCCCAATATTTTCACTTTAGAATAGGCCTAATGTTTCAGGTTCAAAATAAGTCCTGCAGAATTATTTGATAATTATTTATTAATTACCAATGGGTTCCCTATATTTTCACTTTAGAATGGGCCTAATGTTTCAGGTTCAAAATAAGTCCTGTAGAATTACTTGATAATTCTTTATTAATTACCAATGGGTTCCCTATATTTTCACTTTAGAATGGGCCTTATGTTTCAGGTTCAAAATAAATCCTGCAGAATTATTTGATAATTCTTTATTAATTACTAATTGGTTTTCCTGTATTTTCACTTTTCCTCAGGCTTTGCCTTACATACAGAAATTTAATTAATGGTAATGTGGTATATGCTGATGAGGCACACATACAATACTGTATATAAAATATAAAAACGAAGGTAATTATTAGCAGTTGCATTTTTTATTGTTTTATTTTACAGTCCTGCTTGTTTTAATGTTTTATTAAATATCTGTATTGACTGCATGGTCATATTATCTAATTATTTACTGCCATGCGACCTACAAAAGTAAAGCTCCAGAATATCAGAAACATGGTCCGCTCCACTGCGCGAATAAAGTATTTCAGGATGTTGGAAATGTTATGTTCATAACGTAGCATATAAAATAATAATAATAATAATAAAAATAACAGGAGAGTTTCAAAGTGGCTTAAGCTATTTTGTGTAAACTTTTTTCCCTATATCACATGCCAAACTAATAACATTGTAAGCATTTAATCTTTAATTGCTGCTTTCTGCTGTGAAAAGTTAGCTTGTGATGAAAATAACAGTACATTTTTGTCATTATTTTCACCTCTTAAATCACTAACCTTTTAAAGTCACAATTCTATAATGGTCAAAATTACTCAGGCCAATGGTTTTTTTTTTTTTAATAATTGTGGCCTACATAAATAGGTAAAGCAAAACAAATATTCTGATCGCCCCCTTTTTTTGTCCCTTATTTTCTTAAAGAATAAACACGTATTTTCTACAAGAATAAACATGATTATATATTATTAATTAATACAAATAATTTAAGCAATTAAAACCTTTTTTTTTTTTTTACTTGAATTTAAATACTATTAAACTAACTTTAAATTCTCAAGGAGTTTATAAGTAAAAAATGGTAAAATGTCACAGTGCATGTTAAATAGCCTAAATGAACTTGTGTTAACAATATAATTAGAACTAACAATATAATTCAATTTTTTTAAATGAACAATTCCTGTATAAAATGGGACAGCAACCTTTATATCAAACATTTTTAAATCATCCACAGTTGAGCATCCCGGGAGGCTGATCTGCGCCAGAGCGCGTGAAATGAATGTGATGAATGAAGTGATTTTCAGATTTTCAGATGCAATAGAAAAAAATAAATAAAAATAAAAATAAAAAATAAAAAAATTCAAAGTGTTGGTAGTTTGAAAAATCAAGAATAATAACAGAGTTAATACTAATTATTGGTAAATGCTGTTTCCATTTCACTCTGCAAATGGAACCTGGAGATTTTTTTTAAAACCAAGAATGAACCAAAATGAAAATGAAATGAAAACATATATATATATATAGGCCTTATATTTATTTACTGTTTAATAAAAATAGCGTGCATATTATCTTTTGTGTAAAGGTCTTCTTTAAATTTTTATTGAGCCTAAGACAATCCTACATTTTGAAATTAACAAATTGTAAAAAAAATTATGTTTATTTATTTTTTTTAAATGTCACAATGTTATATAATAATGTTATTGTTGTTTTAAATACTTTTATCTCATTTTAAAATTACATTCAGTTTGCAGTCCATCCCTTTGCGCCACCTGGTGGTAGTTTCGCGAATGACTGGACTATTGTAATGCACTTCTAGGTGGTTGTCCTGCTTCGTCAATAAACAAGCTACAGGTAGTCCAAAATGCAGCAGCTAGAGTCCTTACCAGGTCAAGAAAATATGATCATATTACCCCAATTTTACAGTGTCTGCACTGGCTACCTATTAAGTTCCGTATCAGTTACAAATTATCATTACTTACCTATAAGGCACTAAATGGTTTAGCTCCAGCGTACCTAACTAGCCTTCTACCACGCTACAACCCATCACGCACGCTAAGGTCACAAAACGCTGGACTTTTGGTAGTTCCTAGGATAGCGAAGTCCTCTAAAGGAGGTAGAGCTTTCTCACATTTGGCTCCCAAACTCTGGAATAGCCTTCCTGATAATGTTCAGGGTTCAGACACACTCTCTCTGTTTAAATCTAGATTAAAAACACATCTCTTTCGCCAAGCATTCTAATAATGTATCTTTTAAATTGTGAGTGTAGTTGCATCTGATCAAAGGTGCTTTTTAGCTTGGGTTAAACTAATTTTACTTTGTTGGATCAGCAGCTATGCTAATGATGTCTGTATTTTGTTTCTATATTTCGCCACGGGATTTACATAAAGATGCTGACCCTCAGAGGACCTCAGATGATGCTGACCCTGAATCAACAAACAGAACTAACAATTATTGCTAAATGTGTGACTGAATCATATAATAACTTAATTAATAATATTGATAGTTCATCGTCTAGCTGACTACGTCTTGTATTATTATTATTATTATTTTTTTTTTCTAAAATCCTGTCAAATGTGCACAAACTACTAGCTACTACTAAATATTGTAGAAACATAATTTTCTGTAAAGTTGCTTTGTAACGATTTGTTTTGTAAAAAGCGCTATACAAATAAACTTGAATTGAATTTAATTGATTTTAACACGTGACTGAATTACAGTGCGGCGGTACGCGCAGTGGTAAAGCCCAATTAGGCTGACCACCTACTGTAACTGTTCATTAGTAGTTACTTCATAGTTATTTTTTTGAACCCTAACTAGTATATAATTAATCGTAGTTCTTCAGTAGCTATGATAGAATTCATTAGTTATTGATAAGCTGTTACTTAACAAAATCATAAAATTCTATTACATACTGATTAATTAACATTTCTTCCTTAGTAGTTAACAGGACTGAATAAAGTGTAAATGAAAAATTACCTGTTAGTTCTTCAATAATTTCTTATTAGTTATGTAGTAAGAAACAGTATTCTAAAGTGTTACCGAATATGGAATATAAATAAAAACTAAATCTATTTTTTAAAGAAATTTTACATTTGCAATGACTTGGTTAGGCAGCTTTACAAGCATTATAGATGAGTGTCTCTACTGTACTTGGATCCTGTTCCAACAGTACCCTACATGGCTACAGATGGAACAAAAAATATGCTAATTATGAGTTAATTATGGCAAATATGACCTACTTGTGGATGTTAATAATTATTAAGATTTTAGTAGACAAGTAAAGGACCTGTCATATTAAAAATCTCTTATTTTCTGTCTCTGGTTTTGGTGTGTTAAAGAGAAAAGCTGTACCCCAGAAAAGCTGTACCCAGTCTACCCTAACTATAAAGTACACAAGTAAATACATGAATAGGCAGTTGTAATTACAATTCATATATTATTGTGATTAGGCATTGGCTAATTACTGGTTTCAGTGTATAACGCAATTAGAAAATTTAACAGTTAACAGGTAACAAAACCACTAATATTTTCCAAATGTTTTGATGTCTCCTCAAAGATTGAAATTGTAGGAGTCCCTCAAGATGAGTGTAGAGAATGTTTAATCTAATAGGTAGAAAAAAATAGATATATTTATTGTTGGTTTCCTGTAGCTGTATCCCTTCTTGCTTCAACCGCAAATATAACACATAATTATTGTTCTTTGCAGTATTAGTTTCCTCTTCAGGAACTCAAGCTGCGTCGAAAACGCTACGGGGGAACGCGTTTAGCATGAGCGACTCTGAATATCATGTGTAATGACTTTTTTTTACTTTAACTTTAATTTGTTTTATAGAAGAGCGTGACCTCATGGGCGGTGACCAGGAAGCTATAAAAGTCAAGTCAAGTCATCTTTATTTGTATAGAGCTTTAAACAAAATACATTGCGTCAAAGCAACTGAACAACATTCATTAGGAAAACAGTGTCAATAATGCAAAATGACAGTTAAAGGCAGTTCATCATTGAATTCAGTGATGTCATCTCTGTTCAGTTTAAATAGTGTCTGTGCATTCTTTTGCAAATGATCAAGTCAATGATATCGCTGTATATGAAGTGACCCCAACTAAGCAAGCCAGAGGCGACAGCGGCAGGGAACCGAAACTCCATTGGTGATAGAATGGAGAAAAAAACCTTGGGAGAAACCAGGCTCAGTTGGGGGGCCAGTTCTCCTCTGACCAGAGGAAACCGCCAGTTCTCCTCTGACCAGAGGAAACCAGCAGTTCAATTCCAGGCTGCAGCAAAGTCAGATTGTGCAGCAGAATCATCTGTTTCCTGTGATCTTGTCCTGGTGGTCGTATGAGACAAGGTCTTTACAGGGGATTTGTATCTGGGGCTCTAGTTGTTCTGGTCTCCTCTGTCTTTCAGGGATGTAGAGGTCCTTTCTAGGTGCTGATCCACCATCAGGTCTGGATACGTACTGGATCCGGGTGACTGCAGTGACCCTCTGTTCTAACTACAGACTGGATCTGGTTGCTACGGTGACCTCGGAATAAGAGAGAAACAGACTAATATTAGCGTAGATGCCATTCTTCTAATGATGTAGCAGGTACATCGGGTGTTATGGGAAGTGTTCCTAGTTCCGGTTTACCTAATTAATGCAGACTAAAAATCCTTTAATGGATTTGGATATTAAAAGGATATTAGTATGTTATGTGTGAGATGGGTCTTTAATCTAGATTTAAACTGCAAGAGTGTGTCTGCCTCCCGAACAGTATTAAGGTAGGTTATTCCAGAGTTTATGCGCCAAATAGGAAAATGATCTGCCGCCCGCAGTTGATTTTGATATTCTAGGTATTATCAAATTGCTTGAGTTTTGAGAACGTAGCGGACGTAGAGGATTTTAATGTAAAAGGAGCTCATTCAAATACTGAGGTGCTAAACCATTCAGGGCTTTATAAGTAATAAGCAATATTTTAAAATGTATATGATGTTTGATAGGGAGCCAGTGCAGTGTTGACAGGACCGGGCTAATGTGGTCATACTTCCAGGTTCTAGTAAGAACTCTTGCTGCTGCAGTTTGGACTAGCAGTAGTTTGTTTACTAAGCATGCAGAACAACCACCCAATAAAGCATTACAATAATATAACCTTGAGGTCATAAATGCATGGATTATTAAAATTCCTGCATTTGACATTGAGAGCATTGGCCGTAATTTAGATATATTTTTTAGATGGAAGAATTCAGTTTTACAAATGCTAGAAACGTGGCTTTCTAAGGAAAGATTGCAATCAAATACCACACCTAGGTTCCTAACAGATGACGAAGAATTTACAGAGCAGCCATCAAGTCTTAGACAGTGTTCTAGGTTACCAGATAAATTACCATTTTGCATACATACTACTAACTTGGAACCTGTTAGCCAGCACACCCCATAATGGGACTCACAGCTGAAATTGCTCTACCTAACTTATAATTTGTAGCAGTTTCCTACTTCAGTGTGTTACAAACAGATATCTGGTGTCTTTGGAAAGAAGACCCTTTGGGCTTTACTTTTTATCAACCGGATTTGATAATTCTCAAAAATATTAAAAGTTATAGACACTGAAGTGCACTGAATTTACCACACTTAAATTTTTATTTATTTATTTGATATATAAATACATTAAATGAATCCTGGAGCAATCGAGAAAAGTAATGGGTTGAAAGCCACATGTCTCATGAGTTTCTATTTCAAATCTGAATAAGATATCAAAAATGAGACTCCTGCTAATATTTTTTTGAGACTACAGTACAGACCAAAAGTCTGGACACACCTTCTCATTAAAAGAGTTTTCTTTTTTTTCATGACTATGAAAATTGTAGAGTCACAATGAAGGCATTCAAGGGCTATTTGACCAAGAAGGAGAGTGATGGGGTGCTGCGCCAGATGACCTGGCCTCCACAGTCAGCGGACCTGAACCCAGTCGAGATGGTTTAGGGGTGAGCTGGACCGCAGACAGAAGGCAAAAGGGCCAACAAGTGCTAAGCATCTCTCGGGGAACTCCTTCAAGACTGTTGGAAGACCATTTCAGGTGACTACCTCTTGAAGCTCATCAAGATAGTACAAAGAGTGCGCAAAGCAGTAATCAAAGCAAAAGGTGGCTACTTTGAAGAACCTAGAATATGACATATTTTCAGTTGTTTCACACTTTTTTGTTATGTATATAATTCCATATATAATTCCACATGTGTTAATTCATTGTTTTGATGCCTTCAGTGTGAATCTACAATTTTCGTAGTCATGAAAATAAAGAAAACTCTTTGAATGAGAAGGTGTGCCCAAACTTTTGGTCTGTACTGTATGTCTAGACCCCCACCCCCCAAATACACAAAAATATATTTCCCAATAGTATTGAAGGCTTCTACAAACTATTTAGTCAGTAAAAATACCATTGCATAGTTTTTTTTTTCAATTATAAAACACTAGACATCAAACTTAGACATCATATAAGTTATTTATTTGAGCACTAGAAAAATATAATAAGAATAATTTGAGTAAGAAAAATAAGAATAATAAGAAAAATAAAAAAAGATTTAACTTTGTTTGCCAATTACAAAAAATCATGATATTGCTAAAAATGCAGCATTTACAATGAATTGCGATGCAAATAAGTGCTGATGTGCTGATGGCCACATACATTACATTACACTACATTTACATTTATTCATTTAGCAGATGCTTTTATCCAATGTGACTTACAGATGAAGACAATGGAAGCAAGCAAAAACAACAAAAAGAGCAATGATATATAAGTGCTATAACAAGTCTCAGTTAGGTTAACGGTACACGTAGCATGGGATTTTAAATAATATAATAAAAAAAAAGAATAGAGCAAGCTAGTCAGAGGTCTTTACACACACACACACACACACACACACACACACACACACACACATACAGTTGTATAATAAATGAAAAGAAAATAGAATACAAAAAGATTAGAAAGGTAGTTTTTTTAAGAATATAATTAGAATAGTGAGTGTTAAAGTTAGATGGTCAAATAAAGATGGAAGAGATGTGTTTTAAGACGATTCTTGAAGATGGGTAAGGACTCAGCTGCTCAGATTGAGTTGGGGAGGTCATTCCACCAGGAGGGAACATTTAATTTAAAAGTCCGTAAAAAGTGACTTTGTGCTTCTTTGGGATGGCACAATCAAGCGATATTCAGTTGCAGAACGCAAGCTTCTAGAGGGCACATAAGTCTGAAGTAACAAATTTAGGTAAATGGGTACAGAGCTAGTGGTAGTTTTGCAGGCAAACATCAATGCCTTGAATTTTATGCGAGCAGCTATTGTAAACCAGTGCAAATTGATAAACAGAGGTGTGACATGTATTCTTTTGGCCTTCTCATTAAAAATTAATCTTGCTGCCGCATTCTGAATTAATTGTAAAGGTTTGATAGAATTGGCTGGAAGACCTGCCAAGAGGGCATTGCAATAGTCCAACCTGGACAGAACAAGAGCTTGAACAAGGAGTTGTGCAGCGTGTTCTGAAAGAAAGGGCTTAATCTTCTTGATGTTGAATAAAGCAAATCTGCAGGATCGGACAGTTTTAGCAATGTGGTCTGAGAAAGTCAGTTGATCATCAATCCTAACTCCAAGGCTTCAAGCTGTTTTTGAAGGAGTTATGGTTAAAGTGACTAACTTGATGGTGAAATTGTGATGAAACGATGGGTTTGCTGGAATCACAAGCAGTTCTCTCTTGGGAAGGTTGAGCTGAAGGTGATGGTCCATCATCCAGGAAGAAATGTCTGTTAGACAAGCTGAGATGCCAATAGCTACCGTCGGATCATCAGGATGGAATGAGAGGTAGAGTTGAGTGTCATCAGCATAGCAGTGGTATGAAAAGCCATTTTTCTGAATGACAGAACCTAATGATGCCATGTAGACAGAAAAGAAGTGGTCCAAGAACTGAGCCCTGAGGCACCCCAGTAGATAGATGTTGAGACTTGGACACATCACCTCTCCAAGATACTTTGAAGGACCTATCTGATAGGTAAGACTCAAACCATTGAAGTGTGGTTCCTGAGATGCCATTTACTAGTAGGGTTGATACAGTAGGAGTATCTGGTGGTTAACCGTGTCAAAAGCAGCGGACAGGTCAAGCAGGATAAGCACTGAAGATTTGGATTCTGCTCTTGCCACTCTTAGAGCTTCAACAACAGAGCAAGGCCGTCTCAGTTGAATGTCCACTTCTGAAGCCAGATTGGTTGCTGTCAAGGAGATTGTTGTGTGTGAGAAATGTAGAGACTTTTTTGAATTAGTGCTGCGTTTGACACAATTGACCAAGAAATTCTTTTGCACAGACTTGAACACTTTGTTGGCATCAATGGAAGTGCACTAGCATGGTTTAAATTGTACTTATATGACCGCCATCAGTTCGTAGCAGTGAATGAAGATGTATCATATCGATCACAAGTGCAGTATGGAGTACCTCAAGGCTCAGTACTAGGGTCGCTACTCTTCACGCTTTATATGTTACCCTTGGGAGATATCATCAGGAAACATGATGCTAGCTTTCACTGTTATGCTGATGATACTCAGCTCTATATTTCTTTGCGGCCCGGTGAAACACACCAATTTGAAAAACTAATGGAATGCATAGTCGATATAAAAAACTGGATGCCGAGTAATTTCTTACTGCTAAATTCTGAAAAAAAAAACAGAGGTTTTAATTATAGGAACTAAAAACTCTGCATGTAATAACCTAGAACACTGTCTAAGACTTGATGGTTGCTCTGTCAATTCTTCGTCATCAGTTAGGAACCTAGGTGTGCTATTTGATTGCAATCTTGCCTTAGAAAGCCACGTTTCTAGCATTTGTAAAACTTCATTTTTCCATCTCAAAAATATATCTAAATTACGGACTATGCTCTCAATGTCAAATGCAGAAATGTTAATCCATGCATTTATGACCTCAAGGTTAGATTATTGTAATGCTTTATTGGGTGGTTGTTCTGCATGCTTAGTAAACAAACTACAGCTAGTCCAAAATGCAGCAGCAGGAGTTCTTACTAGAACCAGGAAGTATGACCATATTAGCACGGTCCTGTCAACACGGCACTGGCTCCCTATCAAACATTGTATAGATTTTAAAATATTGCTTATTACTTATAAAGCCCTGCATGGTTTTGTACCTCAGTATTTGAATGAGCTCATTTTACATTATAATCCTCTACGTACGCTACGTTCTCAAAACTCAGGCAATTTGATAATACCTAGAAAATCAAAATCAACTGCGGGCGGCAGATTCTTTTCCTATTTGGCGCCTAAACTCCGGAATAACCTACCTACAGTGTTGGGGAGTAACTAGTTACATGTAACGGTGTTATGTAATTTAATTACAAAATTATTGTAACTGTAATTAGTTACAGTTACTACGAAAAAATGATTAATTAAATTACAGTAACTTTTTTTTTAGTAAATTTTTTTTTATGATTACAAAGGGGATTACATTTGAATATTTACACACATCCACATACAGATTTAACTGATTTCTTTCCCAAACTATTCTAAGACATAACGCCCTAATAATTTCCGGGATGTGGAAATACAGTCTGGTTCTTAGAATCCAGTCATAAAAACGGAATGCCTAACGCGGACGGAATATGCCACATTTTGGATGATTAAATCAAAAGTAGGTCAGTACACTTAAATCAAAACATGACATGGACTAGTGTCAGTGAATATTAAGCCCCAATAATGCAATAAGACTTGCACATTCTGCGTGTTGGAAATCAGGCGCGGACTGGACACCGGGAGAACCGGGACAATTCCCGGTGGCCTGGCAGCCAATTTTGCCCCACTATTTAATATCATTATTGTATAATTGCCTGCCGAAAGTACTAAAGCGATCATTTTCGAATCCGCCACTTGATAATTAAATCTCTAATAAATCATGAAGTGTTAGTCATGACTCGCGCGCTCTCCACCAAATGGTTTGGAATCAGACTCAGAGTAATCAATGCGAGAGAGAGAGAGAGAATAGAGTGGACTGTGGAAACGCAAAGCTGTAGCAGAGAAGCAGAACTACTGTTTAGGGTTTCAGGTCAGTTTCATCTGTAAAGATCCTTTTTGTCTGTTTTTTTATTTAATCAAGCAGCAGCATGTTGCTCATCAGTCATCACTCAAAATACTATAAAAGGACATCATTATTATCTGTTGTAATGTTACAGTAGTAATTTAGCTGAAAAACATTCCGATTTTTTTTAATATAGGTTTAGGGGGAGCTAGACAGACAACAACACAACCCTTATGAAAATTAACATTAATATTTAACTATAAATCGAGAGAAAATGGTTACTTTTGTTTAACTGTGGTAACCAAAACCATTATTTTACAAATGTATTTATTTAAAAATAAATACAAATCCATTTCCAAAAAAAATTAATAAATAAAATAAAAAAAAAAGGTTAATTTACTTTTATATAGGCTAATAAAAGCATGGTTAATTTTTTGTAAGAGAAAAACATGACTCGTGTACAGTATTAGGATTTTTCTATGAAGATATTGTAGTATTGTAGAGTATTGTATTGTAAAGTATAGTTTTGTTCAATCTTGAGTATTAAAGTCATGAGAGAGATGGATAACAGGGCAAAATAAAGAGACTGAAGAGAAGTGAAGGTGCAGTTCAGGAGAGAACTTTTAATTATTTTGCATGTCCCCAAAGTAAAGATTTAAACCTTTTTTATGTCAGGTCCATACAAAAAATAGTTTTGTCCATGAATTTGTTTGTATAAGTTTGAATTTTCCAGTCTGAATTTTTTTTCCCAGCCCGCCCCTCCTGTAAATTAATGGCAAAGACATGGTTTCATTTACTACACATAGGCCTACTGAAGCTTGCAGTGTTTTCAACCTCTGCCACCTAAATATAGGTGTACATGAGCACATAAACATAATTTCTAGAACTGCTCTGTGTCACTTCATGTGCATTTTACTTATTTTGAGAAAACTATCATCATATACAGAGAGACAGCAGTTAAAAAAAACACCAATGTTTCAGGAGTTTATTATACAGAATGACACATGCTTATTAGATAACCGTATTTAAGTTGATGTATATGCTTTTATTTATTATTCTTTAATTTTCACAAATTTAGAAAAGTAACCAAAAAGTACACAAAAGTAATTAGTTACATTACTTTAATAAAGTAATTGAAAAAATTACAGTACTATTACATTTTAAACAGGTTAGCTTGTAAATCTGTAACCTATTACATTTCCAAAGTAACCTTCCCAACACTGCCTACCTAACATTGTTCGGGAGGCATACACACTCTTGCAGTTTAAATCTAGATTAAAGACCCATCTCTTTAACCTGGCTTACACATAACATACTAATATGCTTTTAATATCCAAATCCATTAAAGGATTTTTAGGCTGCATTAATTAGGTAAACCGGAAGCGGAAACACTTCCCATTACACCCTATGTACTTGCTACATTCAATTCAATTCAAGTTTATTTGTATAGCGCTTTTTACAATACAAATCGTTACAAAGCAACTTTACAGAAAATTATGTTTCTACAATATCTAGTAGTAGCTTATGGTGGTGACTGTCAGTTTGTGCACGTTTGACAGGATTTTTTGAAAAATTAATACAAGAGGTAGTCAGCTAGACGATGAACATTATTAATATTATTAATTAATAATTATTATATGATGCAGTCACACATGTAGCAATAATTGTTAGTTCTGTTTGTTGATTCAGGGTTAGCATCATCTGAGGTCCTCTGATGGTCAGCATCATCTCTTCTCAGGTGTTTTTGATCCAGACTGGAGCTTGTGTAAATCCTACCATGGGTTACCATGGGATGTTTTTGTAACATTGGAAATATGATTTTCAAAAGACAAATTGCTGTCTTATATAACACCCAGATTTATGACTGTAGAGGAAGTAACAGTACATCCGTCTAGTTGCAGATTGTAATCTACAAGATTCTGTGTAGTGTTTTTTGGGGACAGTGTTTTCTCTACTTCCTGTTGGCCTTCTGTAGCTAATCATAGCTCCGTGTAGCTGTTTTTATTTTATATTTTTTCTCTATAATCTTTCTTACTATCACTGTCTGTTTGTTTGTTTTTTAAGTTGTAAAATACAACTTAATTCACACCATATTTCTGATATTATCGATCAATCTTATCAGATTAACTTTGATCTTCACTCTTCCGTGACTGCAGTACACCTGCAAAGCGTTAGCACTCGTTAGCTTGTCATTAGCGTTTTCTTTTCTCCTCTCCTCTCCTCTCTCACGCTGCAGTTTTTCACAAGTTCATCAAACAACCGCAGTAAGAATATTTCATCAAGCACGGTGAGTAATGGCTTCTCCTGCAATTGTTATTTGCACCTCTTGCCACATGTATAGTTTATCTATCTCTGTCGCTGATGAGTAATTCACATGTGATAAATGCAGGGAAATAGTTAGGCTGACAGAGAAGATTTCAGAATTAGAGACATGCATCCAAACTTTAATTGAGGACAGTAAGAATGTTAGGGCTCTAGATACGGCTTTGGATGTGTCTAGCTCAGGGATTCCTGTACATTGTCCGGTTCCAGCAGAGCCCCTGCAGCAGGGCAACTGGGTGACGGTGAGGCAGCGTAGTCGTGGGTCAAAACACCGCTCTTCTGTTCCGATCAAAACATTAAACAGGTTCTCCCCACTCAGTGATGCACCCACTGAGAAACCTGATGAAAGTGCTCTAGTTATTGGCGATTCTATTGTACGGAACGTGAATATAGAGACACCAGCCACCATAGTCAAATGTTTACCGGGAGCCAGAGCGCCTGACATCTTGGCAAATTTAAAAGTGCTGGCTAATGCTAAACGTAAATACAGTAAGATTGTTATTCATGCCGGCGCTAATGATGTTCGACTTTGCCAGTCGGAGATCACTAAAAATAACTTTAAAGAGGTGTGTGAACTTGCAAGCACGATGTCAGACACTGTAATATGCTCTGGTCCCCTCCCTGCTTACCGTGGTGACGAGATGCATAGCAGATTGTCATCACTCAATGGCTGGATATCTAAGTGGTGCCCACAGAATAACATAGGTTTCATAGACAATTGGACGAGCTTTTGGGGCAGACCTGACCTGTTTAAAAGAGATGGTCTTCATCCCTCCTGGGGTGGCACCACTCTTCTGTCTAGAAATATGGCACATAGTCTTAGTATTTATACTTGACTAACTTGGGCCCAGGTCAGGAAGCAGACAGACTGGCTAAACCGACCGTCTGCTAGCTGCCTCCCGTCACAGAGGTCAGTTAATTCTCAGCACATAGAGACTCTTTCACCTAGATATCACACTATAGAGACTGTGTCTGTTCCCCGAACTAGAAAATACAAAAAACGTCCAAACCAAGTTAAGGTTAACAATTTAATTGAGGTTCAACAAATACAAAACAAATGCAATATGGATAAATGATAAAGATTGGCTTATTGAATATCAGATCCATTTCTACGAAAACACTTTTTGTAAATAATATGATAACTGATCATAATATAGATGTGCTCTGTTTGACAGAAACTTGGCTAAAACCTGATGATTACATTATTTTAAATGAGTCCACCCCCCAAGATTATTGTTATAAACACGAGCCGCGTCTAAAAGGAAAAGGGGGAGGAGTTGCTTCAATTTATAACAACGTTTTCAGGATTTCTCAGAGGGCAGGCTTCAAGTATAACTCATTTGAAGTAATGGTGCTTCATATAACATTATCCAGAGAAACCAATGTTAATGATAAATCCCCTGTTATGTTTGTACTGGCTACTGTATACAGGCCACCAGGGCACCATACAGACTTTATTAAAGAGTTTGGTGATTTTACATCCGAGTTAGTTCTGGCTGCAGATAAAGTTTTAATAGTTGGTGATTTTAATATCCATGTCGATAATGAAAAACATGCATTGGGATCAGTATTTATAGACATTCTGAACTCTATTGGTATTAGACAACATGTTTCAGGACCTACTCATTGTCGAAATTATACTCTAGATTTAATACTGTCACATGGAATTGATGTTGATAGTGTTGAAATTATTCAGCCAAGTGATGATATCTCAGATCATTATTTTGTTCTGTGTAAACTTCATATAGCCAAAATTGTAAATTCTACTTCTTGTTACAAGTATCGAAGAACCATCACTTCTACCACAAAAGACTGCTTTTTAAGTTATCTTCCTGATGTATCCGAATTCCTTAGCATATCCAAAACCTCAGAACAACTTGATGATGTAACAGAAACTATGGACTCTCTCTTTTCTAGCACTTTAAATACAGTTGCTCCTTTACGCTTAAGGAAGGTTAAGGAAAACAATTTGACACCATGGTATAATGAGCATACTTGCACCCTAAAGAGAGCAGCCCGAAAAATGGAGCACAGCTGGAGGAAAACAAAACTAGTGGTATTTCGTATTGCTTGGCGGGAAAGTAGCATATCCTATAGAAAAGCATTAAAAACTGCTAGATCTGATTACTTTTCTTCTCTTTTAGAAGAAAACAAACATAACCCCAGGTATTTATTCAATACAGTGGCTAAATTAACGAAAAATAAAGCCTCAACAAGTGTTGACATTTCCCAACACCACAACAGTAATGACTTTATGAACTACTTTACTTCTAAAATCGATACTCTTGGAGATAAAATTGCAACCATTCAGCCGTCAGCTACAGTATCACATCAGACAGTGCACTATAGACCCCCTGAGGAACAGTTCCACTCATTCTCTACTATAGGAGAGGAAGAATTGTATAAACTTGTTAAATCATCTAAACCAACAACATGTATGTTAGACCCTATACCATCTAAGCTCTTAAAAGAGGTGCTTCCAGAAGTCATAGGTCCTCTTCTGACTATTATTCATTCCTCATTGTCATTAGGATATGTCCCCAAAACCTTCAAACTGGATGTTATTAAGCCTCTCATAAAAAAACCACAACTTGACCCCAGAGAACTTGTTAATTATAGACTAATCTCGAATCTCCCTTTTCTGTCCAAGATACTAGAAAAGGTGGTATCCTCACAATTATATTCCTTCTTAGAGAAAAATGGTATATGTGAGGATTTCCAGTCAGGATTTAGACCGTATCATAGTACTGAAACTGCTCTCCTTAGAGTTACAAATGATCTGCTCTTATCATCTGATCGTGGGTGTATCTCTCTATTAGTTTTATTGGATCTTAGTGCTGCGTTTGACACAATTAACCACAACATTCTTTTGCATAGACTTGAACACTTTGTTGGCATCAGTGGAAGTGCATTAGCATGGTTTAAATCATACTTATATGACCGCCATCAGTTCGTAGCAGTGAATGAAGATGTATCATATCGATCACAAGTGCAGTATGGAGTACCTAAAGGCTCAGTACTAGGGTCGCTACTCTTCACGCTTTATATGTTACCCTTGGGAGATATCATCAGGAAACATGGTGTTAGCTTTCACTGTTATGCTGATGATACGCAGCTCTATATTTCCTCGCAGCCCGGTGAAACACACCAATTTGAAAAACTAATGGAATGCATAGTCGATATAAAAAATTGGATGACGAGTAATTTCTTACTGCTAAATTCAGAAAAAACAGAGGTGTTAATCATAGGGCCTAAAAACTCTGCTTGTAATAACCTAGAACACTGTCTAAGACTTGATGGTTGCTCTGTCAATTCTTCGTCATCAGTTAGGAACCTAGGTGTGCTACTTGATCGCAATCTTTCCTTAGAAAGCCACGTTTCTAGCATTTGTAAAACTGCATTTTTCCATCTCAAAAATATATCTAAATTACGGCCTATGCTCTCAATGTCAAATGCAGAAATGTTAATCCATGCATTTATGACTTCAAGGTTAGACTATTGTAATGCTTTATTGGGTGGTTGTTCTGCACGCTTGGTAAACAAACTACAGCTAGTCCAAAATGCAGCAGCAAGAGTTCTTACTAGAACCAGGAAGTATGACCATATTAGCTCGGTCCTGTCCACACTGCACTGGCTCCCTATCAAACATCGTATAGATTTTAAAATATTGCTTATTACTTATAAAGCCCTGAATGGTTTAGCACCTCAGTATTTGAATGAGCTCCTTTTACATTATACTCCTCTACGTCTGCTTCGTTCTCAAAACTCAGGCAATTTGATAATACCTAGAATATCAAAATCAACTGCGGGCGGCAGATCCTTTTCCTATTTGGCGCCTAAACTCTGGAATAACCTACCTAACATTGTTCAGGAGGCAGACACACTCTTGCAGTTTAAATCTAGATTAAAGACCCATCTCTTTAACCTGGCATACACATAACATACTAATATGCTTTTAATATCCAAATCCGTTAAAGGATTTTTAGGCTGCATTAATTAGGTAAACCGGAACCGGAAACACTTCACATAACACCGTACTTTCTACATCATTAGAAGAATGGCATCTACGCTAATATTTGTCTGTTTCTCTCTTGTTCTGAGGTCACCGTGGCCACCAGATCCAGTCTGTGTCCAGATCAGAGGGTCACTGCAGTCACCCGGATCCAGTACATATCCAGACAAGATGGTGGATCAGCACCTAGAAAGGACCTCTACTGCCTTGAAAGACAGCAGAGACCAGGACAACTAGAGCCCCAGATACAGATCCCCTGTAAAGACCTTGTCTCAGAGGACCACCAGGACAAGACCACAGGAAACAGATGATTCTTCTGCACAATCTGACTTTGCTGCAGCCTGGAATTGAACTACTGGTTTCGTCTGGTCAGAGGAGAACTGGCCCCCCAACTGAGCCTGGTTTCTCCCAAGGTTTTTTTCTCCATTCTGTCACCGATGGAGTTTCGGTTCCTTGCCGCTGTTGCCTCTGGCTTGCTTAGTTGGGGTCACATCATCTACAGCGATATCATTGACTTGATTGCAAATAAAAACAGACACTATTTAAACTGAACAGAGATGACATAACTGAATTAAATGATGAACTGCCTTTAACTATCATTTTGCATTATTGAGACACTGTTTTCCAAATGAATGTTGTTCAGTGCTTTGACGCAATGTATTTTGTTTAAAGCACTATATAAATAAAGGTGATTGATTGATTGTTTTTTGGTCCAATAATTAATATATCTGTCTTATCTGAATTTAATTGGAGAAAATTATTTGTCATCCAATCTTTTACATTTTTAACACACTCTGTTAGCTTAGATAATTGAGAAGTTTCATCTGGTCTCGTTGAGATATATAGCTGAGTATCATCAGCATAACAGTGGAAGCTAATTCCGTAAATTCTAATAATATTACCAAGGGGCAACATGTATATTGAAAATAGAAGGGGACCTAGGAGGGATCCTTGTGGCACTCCATATTTTACTGAGATGCCTTGATCTGACGCAAGGAGCAGGTCATTTGTAATTTTAACAAGTGTAGTTTCTGTGCTATGGTGGGGCCTGAAACCTGACTGAAATTCTTCATACAGATCATTTTTATGCAGGAAGGTGCTAAATTGAGCAGACACAACTTTTTCAAAAATTTTATACATAAATGGAAGATTTGAAATAGGCCTATAATTTGCCAGTACACTAGGATCTAGTTTTGGTTTCTTAATAAGAGGCTTGATAACCGCCAGCTTGAATGGTTTTGGGACGTGACCTAAAGATAACGACGAGTTAATGATATTGAGAAGCGGTTCTTCGGCTACAGGTAAAAACTCTTTCAGTTATTTAGTGGGTACAGGATCTAATATACATGTTGTTGGTTTAGATACAGTGATAAGTTTATTTAGCTCTTCCTGTCCTATAGTTGTAAAGCACTGCAGTTTATCTTTGGGTGCGATGGATGAAACTGAAGTGTTAGACGCTGTAGAATCTACATTCACTATTGTATTACTAACGTTATCTATTTTATCAGTGAAGAAGTCATTACTATTTAACGCTGGTGGAATCTTTGAATCAGGTGGCGTCTGGTAGTTTGTTAATTTAGCCACTGTACAAAATAAAAACCTTGGATTGTTTTGGTTATTTTCTATGAGTTTGTGTATATGCTCTGCCCTAGCAGTTTTTAGAGCCTGTCTATAGCTGGACATACTGATTTTCCATGCAATTCTAAAAACTTCCAGGTTAGTTTTTCTCCATTTGCGTTCAAGACTACTACGAGTTTCTTTCTAGAGAGAGTGAGTATTACTGTTATACCATGCCACAGTACGTTTTTCTCTTTTTCAATTTGATGGGGGCAACAGTTTCTAATGTATTAGAGAAAATAGTGCCCATGTTGTCAGTCATTTTGTGTAATTCATGTGCATTTTTGGGTACAAATAGCAGTTGAGATAGATCAGGCAGGTTATTTGCGAATCTGTCTTTGGTGGCTGGAACAATAGTTCTGCCCAGATAGTAACGCTGAGACATATAGTTAATATCAGTTATACGCAGCATGCACAATACAAGGAAATGGTCTGTAATATCATCACTTTGAGGTGATGATATTACAATCTTACTGCTATCTATAGCAGTAAGATAATTTCCATGAGATATAATTAAATCTAGTGTATGATTAAAACGATGAGTGGGCCCGGTGACATTTTGCTTGACTCCAAAAGAGTTTATTAGGTCAACGCAAGTCCTAATGTATCATTTGTATTATCAACGTGAATATTAAAATCTCCCATGATTAGCGCCTTATCAACTGTAACTAGAAGGTCTGAGAGGAAATCTGCAAATTCTTTTAGGAATTCTGTATACGGCCATGGTGGTCTATACACAGTAGCCAGAGCAAGAGATGCATTAGATTTTTTTTGCATGTCTGACAGTGTAATATTTAGTAGAAGTATTTCAAAAGAGTTAAACCTGTATCCTGTTTTCTGGGTAACATTGAGAATATCACTATATATTGTTGCAACACCTCCGCTACGACCAGTCTGACTGGGCTCATGCTTATAACAGTAGTTTGTTGGAGTCGACTCATTTAGACCAAATTAATCATTTGGTTTTAGCCAGGTTTCAGTCAAGCAGAGTACATCAAAACTATTATCTGTGATCATTTCATTTACAATAACTGCTTTGGGTGTGAGTGATCTAATATTTATGAGCCCAAACTTAAAAAATTGTTTTTGTTCATTTACTTTACTTGTTTCTGGTTTAATTACGATAAGATTTTTTCTAGATCCTACATTATATTTATATTTTGACCTCACTATTCGGGGAACAGACACAGTCTTAATAGTTTTTACAGCGCAAGTACTTTTATCATTTAAGCGGGTGGAACAAAACTCATCATAATGGTTATTTGAGAATTGTCTTACTAGTCACATGGATCGAAGTGTCCTGGAGATGTTGTCAGAAAGCAGCTCTGCTCCGATTCTGCTGGGGTGTAATCCATCAGAGCGAAACAGCCTAGGACGCTTCTAGAAAAGATTCCAGTTATTAACAAATAGCAGTTTCGTTTTTTTACACAATGACAACAACCATTCATTTAAAGTTAAAAGTCTACTGAACCTTTCGTGTCCTCGTCGATACGTGGGCAGTGGTCCTGACACGATGATCGTCGTTGCGGGTGTCGTGCTGCGAACCGTCTCGATCAGGCTCCTGAAGTCCCTCTTCAGCATCTCCGTCTGCTGCAGCGTGGTGTCGTTAATCCCCGACGTGAAGCACGACTGCTCTGGGGCTCTCGTCGGCCTTCAGGATCGCGGGTATCTGTGCAGAAACATTGAGAACACGAGCACCAGGCAAACAATGAGTGTGCACTTTACCTTCGGCTAACGTAGCACGGACGTATCGGACGATGGAGTCTCCGATGATCACAGCGTCGCGTCCTGTCTCACAGAAGGGAGCAAAGCGGTTCCGGATGGAGATCTCGAAGGCAGGAGGGGAGAAGTCGTCGCCCGGGGCCCGGCTCGCGTCCTCTGCTGTGAATGCACCCAGGGTCCGTGGTGTCCCATTCACACATTATACAAACGGAAACTATGCTGTATAAAATTGATTTTTAAGTTAAAAATAGTTGATAAAAAGAATAATAGTGACGGAGCTCAAACGCAGTACAGACACCAACAACAAACAGGAGGTGATTACATCATTAAAAGAATGGCATCTACACCTAATATTTGTCTGTTTCTCTCTTATTCCGAGGTCACCGTACCCACCAGATCCAGTCTGTATCCACATCAGAGGGTCACTGCAGTCGCCCGGATCAAGTACGTATCCAGACTAGATTGTGGATCAGCACCTAGAAAGGACCTCTACTGCCCTGAAAGACAGGAGAGACCAGGACAACTAGAGCCCCAGATACAGATCCCCTGTAAAGACCTTGTTTCAAAGGACCACCAGGACAAGACCACAGGAAACAGATGATTCTTCTGCACAATCTGACTTTGCTGCAGCCTGGAATTTAACTACTGGTTTTGTCTGGTCAGAGGAGAACTGGCCCCCCAACTGAGCCTGGTTTCTCCCAAGGTTTTTTTTTTCCATTCTGTCACCGATGGAGTTTCGGTTTCTTGCCACTGTCGCCTCTCGCTTGCTTAGTTGGGGTCACTTCATCTACAGCGATATCGTTGACTTGATTGCAAATAAATGCACAGGCACTATTTAACTGAACAGAGATGACATCACTGAATTCAATGAAGAACTGCCTTTAACTATCATTTTGCATTATTGACACACTGTTTTCCTAATGAATGTTGTTCATTTGCTTTGACGCAATGTATTTTGTTTAAAGCGCTATATAAATAAAGGTGACTTGACTTGACATGAGATTAAGCTTTGAATGAAATCGGCTTTGTTTACAGCAGACTGGCAATTCCAGAGACTAATAGAAAAAGAAAGTCGTGTATTAGTAGACATAGGAAAAGTGTGCAGTTTGTTAAGATTGCGCTGTTTACATTGTGTGATGCATGGTTTACGAGTGGTAATGATAGTAGGGATCTGGAAACACATAGTGAGAATTGGTTATAAACAAAAAAGGAAACGGAAATGAAACAAGAAGGAAAAAGATTAATCAAAACAAGACTTTTATCCCTGTCAGTGTCCCTGCCCGGTGGAGTCGCACGGTAGAGTTGATGGTCTTCACACAAGGAGGGCTTAACTGGAGGGCTGCTGCAACCGCTGCCGCGGTATACTAATCTTTTTTAAACCCAACAAAACGGAAATTGAATTCAGCTGAACGCACTTTACTGTTTATCACAACAAAGCAAGCGCCCAACACTGACAACGTATGCGATAGAGTACGAGACCAAATGCAGCACGTCTCAACACAGTAAACAAACAAGTGTTTCCTAGCAACGACAACTGCGCTAAAAACTAATGAGAACAGAAATAAATACACTTACGATCTGCTTTTAACTCCCGCTGATTTAACTGCTTCTTATAAAGGGTATTTCTTTACACTCTCTTGGCTGGCGCTTGAACGCACTTTACTGTTTATCACAACAAAGGACTAAGCAAGCGCACAACACTGACAACGTATGCGATAGAGACTTATACAGATGGTAATAACACAAATGCGCCATATAAAATAGCACTTTGATAGCCGTGATCATGTAGTAATAGCGAGATTTGGGCTGATTTGCACTCAAACAGATGGTGATCATGCAGATACATTCACATTCAACATAAAACACACTCTCACATATATAAAAACTGTTGAAAAATAAAACAAAAGGCGACCGTTATAAGTTCCGACTCCATCAGCTGACAGGTGCGTCAGAGCACTTCACGAGGGAGAGCTAAAATTCAAATATACTATCTTTCGCCCATCTTTCATTCATTCTTTTTTCTGGTGGATCGTCTCATTCTGTTTGTGACACTTTGCACTGCAAAACCATGCCATTTTTTTACTACAAAGACGCAGTTTCTGAACGTGAGTTATTCCATAATGGACACAAACAGTTCTGTCGCTGAAGAACTGAAACGTAAACAAAGGAATTATGATCCATATTACAACTTTATTGCTTTGTTGGACTAAACGTGCTTTAGAGATGTCGTTCAGTGGACCCTTAACTTTTTTGCTCATGTTTTTATGTGTACTGCTTACACAAATGTAGCAAATACAGTCTTTATAAACTTTCCATTGAAAAACAGCAATCTGTTGTCGATGCTTGAGGCCTAGATCTTTATTATGATAGATAGATTGACAAGATTAAATTTGTCCCGTTTCACTTAATCTATTCATAAACACTGACACGTGCAAGTTGAAAGGCGTTCAGGACGAGGGCGTCAGGGTGCTGCCTAACAGCACACACATAGATACCCCACGGACACCCTTACTTGTAAATCATTTGGATTTTGAGGTGCATTAATAATTTCATTGTTCAGACAAAATCATCAAATTGCCAACAGGCGGCCCTTACGAAAAATAACCATGGTTTTATTATAGTAAAACTGTAGTAACCCATGGTTTTTTGGCGTATTGACTGCCATTTGTAAAACCACAGATTTACTACAAATACCATGGATAAACTATGGTTAATATAGCAAAACCATGGTTAATTTGTGGTTACCATGGTTTAACTACAGTAACCATGGTTTTTTGGTTTTATTTGTAGTAAAACCATGGTTAATTTTCGTAAGGGGGCGCATTTGGAGATTAATGTTTGTGAGGGAATGACACGTCATATTCACACCTCCTTCAATAGGTGATTTTAGTAGCATGACAGATGGTTAATCCATTTGGGATTTAATTTACAGACGTGCACAAACATTCCTGATTGATGACTGACAATTCCACTGCATCTCGCGGACTACGCCACAAATTAATTCTTATGTCGCTTCCTCTGTTTATGACGACGATGTACGAGAGAGTCCAGTCCAGAGACGTATAATCTGAACACAACTATAGCGTTCAACTAGTGTTGCACGGTGCACCGATACTTCAAAAGTATCACGATTCTCAGAAATCAAAAACGTCACGATTCCTTAATTTATTAGTATCGATACTTCAAAGAATGACTGCGTTCCAGATTTGTAAGAGACATATTTCATGTTGGTGTGTGCAACGTACGCTTCCAGTGCCTCCCTATGGACGTCTGTGTTTTTTCTCCTTATAAACACAGCAAAAAATCACTACAGCGAGATGGCTGCATTAGTGACTCTAATAAACTGATTTGGCTTTACTAAAATGTGTGCATAATCCCATTAAATAGTTTAAATAAGTTGTTCAGATGAACAAAGCACAAGGTTTTCTAGCACAAATAACATTTTAATTGTTTGGTTAGACAGTTCATATATAATATTTACATTAATCTGGAATTAAACTTGGAGTTATGTTCTGTATGCTAAATATGAAAACTAGCGTATCTGCACAGCACCTATAACTGCGCTTTGTATCTGCTGATTGCTGATCAAGATCTACATGCTTAGCTCACTGTCCCTGTATACCATTCATTTAATTCACGAACGAGATGTATCAGTTCATTCAACTCCTTCACAAATGAGAAGATCTCTCGATCTCGTTCAGTGAAGGGCGGATGTGTTCACTACATTCAACAAATCACATGCTCCGTCACATCTTGAGTAACTCTTTGACAGGATGAAACAGTTCACAGAGCTGTTCACGAGCTGCGCACGCGCTGCTTATAGCGCCGTGCTCGCGTGCAGCGGTGGACGGAGGAATTTCAGTGAACAAGAAATATGAGTCTAGTAGCAACGTATCTTCTGTGATGCCCCCGATGCACGGGTCGGGGTGGGTAAATAAATGTTACCCCCCCAACCCGCGCATCACTAGGCTGCATGTGCGAGCACAAGTGATACTGTGGCCGCCCGTCCACGACTGGTCGAAAAAGATGACGCTCATTAAAGCTCACTGGCTGAGTTTTCTCCTCTGAAAGAAAAGGTTGCACAACTGACAGAATAAGTTACAATATCTGAGATATTGCTGCTAAAAATTTTTTTCTCTTTTTTTAAAAACTTGAATGCCATTGCTTAAATTTATATTATTTATCTTTTGACATTTAAACTTCTGAGTTCAGAAACATTTGTTCAATATAATCGCTGCTCATATTTTTATCCAAAGTTCAGAATCAAGATAAATGTATTACTCGTCGACGAAAAAATATCAAAATCGCAATTCTTGACTAGGTATCGAAACAACAAGTTGGTATCATGACAAAACTACGTTCAACGCCATGTGTGATTAATTATAATGTCAATAATACCTACCCTGATGCTGGGGAACCTTGCATAATATTGTATGCATTGCTGTCTTAGGATGTAGTTTATCTGAGCAGGGAAATTTTGAACGTACGCTCTCCTGTGGAAACTATTTAAATCCAAGCATTTTTTTTAATTAACCTTGAAAACACTGCATTCAATTTCCTGCATTTTCGAGGAGTCAAACACCCGTATGACCCTGTACGATGGCAAATGTGATGCGTATGAAGCCTTGACCATTTGATCAGGTGTGCGCTCAATCAGCGAAGGCTCGCAAGTGGAGCCAGCAAAAGAATAAATCCCTCCTATGCAACAGCAGGACTAGCACATGATACTGGACAATAGATAACCCTCACAAACAAACAGACCCGTATCTTGATAGCTTTAAGCAAATACCTTCTTAAGTGTATGGAGTGAGGCGGGATCCCTAAGTAGATAGGAGTAGCAGAGGGTGCTCTTTTAACCAGCTAAAAGATCAGCATGCACCTGTAAAGCAGTACAGCATATGGTCAGAACTCTAATGTAAGCAATTTAACCTGGCTTACACATAACATACTAATATGCTTTTAATATCCAAATCCGTTTGGATTAATTAGGTAAACCGGAACCGGAAATACTTCCCATAACACCCTATGTACTTGCTACATTATTAGAAGAATGGGATCTATGCTAATATTTGTCCATTTCTCTCTTATTCCGAGGTCACCGTAGTCACCATATACAGTCTGTATCCAGATCAGAGGGTCACTGCAGTCACCCGGATCCAGGACGTATTCAGACCAGATGGTGGATCAGGACCTAGAAAGGACCTTTACTGCCCTGAAAGACAGCCGAGACCAGGACAACTAGAGCCCCAGATACAGATCCCCTGTAAAGACCTTGTCTCAGAGGACCACCAGGACAAGACCACAGGAAGCAGATGATTCTTCTGCACAATCTGACTTTGCTGCAGCTTGGAATTTAACTACTGGTTAACCTAAAACCTAAAAACCCAAGGTTTTTTTCTCCATTCTGTCACCGATGGAGTTTCGGTTCCCTTGCCGCTGTCGCCTCTGGCTTGCTTAGTTGGGGTCACTTCATCTACAGTGATATCGTTGACTTGATTGCACATAAATGCACAGACACTATTTAACTGAACAGAGATGACATCACTGAATTCAATGATGAACTGCCTTTAACTATCATTTTGCATTATTGACACACTGTTTTCCTAATGAATGTTGTTCAGTTACTTTGACGCAATGTATTTTGTTTAAAGCGCTATATAAATAAAGGTGACTTGACTTGACTTGAGGTTCTTATGGACTTATGATCCCTCGTCACAGAATTCTGAAAGTGAGTATCGCATCATGAGAATGAACGGAGTTGTGTTTGGAGTTGCATCTAGCCCCTTTCTGTTAGCAGCGACCATTAGAACCCATCTCAACCGGTATGAGTCTGAACAGCCTAAAACTGTAGCAGTACTCCGGGAATCACTATATGTGCATGATCTCATTGCGAGCTTGCCAGATGTGGATGAAGCTTGTTTTATCACAGCACAAGCAAAGCCTTGTCTTATCTGCTGCAGGAATGGACCTGTGGAAATGGACGACCAACTCCTCGGACCTGAGAACAAGATGGATGAAAGACCAGGTTGAGAGTACAGCAGAGTCAGAGACACAAAGCAATGCATTGGAAGTGCTGGGATTTATATGATAAGGGGATAACATGGAAGTACATAGTCGAGAGAGCAGCTTGGTGGGGCGGTTTCTGGGAACGTTTTGTAAGGTCAACAAAGGCATGCCTTAAGAGGATCTTGGGTAAAGCCTCATTGAATTTTGAAGAGTTAACCACCATCTTAACTGAAGTAGAAGCTGTGTTAAACTCAAGACCCCTCACTTATGTTCATGGCGGACTGAATGAACCTCAGCCACTGACACCTGCTAATTTTTTGGTAGGTAAATGACTTACATCTTTACCACCTAAACTCATGGCATCTAATAATCAGCCAGCTGCTCAGAGTCGAGAAACTTTGACAAAGAGATTGAAATACAGTCAAAGGCTGCTAAATGAAATTTGGAGATGTCGTCCTCATAGGAGGGGATAAGATGCCACGGCAGACGTAACCCAGTACCAGCTGTAAACGAAGTGGAGCTGGTAAGTTACCCTCATACGCTGCTTTATCAGGCATATAACATGCAAGTCCTTCTTCAGAAATACAGCGATATAAAAACACCCGTGCCTCGTTTTGATATTAAAACATATAAATGTAAGCAATTATTATTATGAAACGTGCAGTAAGTAACGTAACTCATGTTTATTCAATGAAGCCTTTTTGAAAAAAGATCATTTTTAAACTTGTGGCGAGTCTCCAAAAATAAATAAATGTATGTGAAACACACCCCGCAGCACAACCACCTGAGCCCAGCTTCAGTCTACTCATCACCTTGCCTTTAACTGCGTTTGTAGAAGGCACTGCAGCCAGACCGATATACACAACACAGACCGGAAGTTAACTTGGGTCCAGGCACGTGAGGCCGATGAAACCGTCTGAATTATGATACCCCTATCAAATCAATATTCCATCTAGCTAGTAGTAATATATGTTAAAAAACACGGCCACCTTTCGTTAATAATTATAATTACATTATACTATGATATCGAACAAGTTAGAGAACTGCATTTGAAGCTACTTTATTCAGCTAGATATTGAACAAATGTAGATTTACATGAGAGCTAGTCGGTCTGCGTTTTACACAAGACATCTTATCGTTTCACAAATATATAGATAGATACAGTTAGCTGAATGGATGCATACCTGTTTATCAGAATGCAAGCGAGTTCGGCTTCTCTCTGTAGCTTCAGCTTGTCACGAAGCTCTCTCTATCTTGGAAATGCAACTCCAATATTTACCCGTGTCTTGTAGCTTCTCTTGTCCCAAAACCATCTCGGGTCATTTATTTCACCCGTGCGTTTGCGCTTCACAAAACATGCAGGCAAAGCATAATCATGATCCATAACTAAGTTATTGATTGAGGTTTAAATACGAATATAAATATAAAATATAATAGTCTCAATCAAGGCTACCACTTTTTCTTCTTCGTCTCGTCTTTGTTTCTGTTCACCTTTGTATTTGGCGGTTCCGCAGGAAGTTAGATAAACTAGAGGGGTCAAAGTTTATATGACGCCATAGACGGGCGACAAAACGGATATAAAGAAACGTGCTGTGTCTTCTAATTAAACTATAATTTTCTCCGGATTTGAAAGTTTGTGGAAACTGTCGGGATGATGTAAGTACACAACTAAAAAATATATATAACATAGATATAGTGATTTCTTCTATTTTTAAAGCAGAAAAATTACATGTTGCGCCTTTAAAAGGTCCCGTTCTTTGTGATCCCATGTTTTAAACTTTAGTTAGTGTGTAATGTTGTTGTTAGAGTATAAATAATATCTGTAAAATTCTAAAGCTCAAAGTTCAATGCAAAGCGAGATATTTGATTTAACAGAATTCGCCTACAAAACCGTCCCTCTAGTTCCTGCAGTAATGACGTCACTAAAACAGTTTTTTGACTAACCTCCGCCCACATTAATACACAAATCTTTGTTTGACCTTCCCAGGGACGCTGTATTTGGAGATTAACGGTTACAATTTATGTGTAACTCGGTTCCCGAAAAATTATAATCTACATGTAAAACTATGTGCAGCACATTTTGCTGAGGATAGCTTCCTCAATCTCAATCAGTTTAATGCCGGATTCACACAAAGATTATTTATAGATTCTTTAAAGATGGAGCAGTTACCTCTTTGTCTGGAGAAGGCTTTGTTTATGGACCACAACCGGTAAGTGTATTTTATTATTTAAATTGGTGCGTTTAACAGTTTCTGTAACTTATTACACAAAGGGCAATGCTGTTTAGCTTTGTTAACTAGATGTTATGGCTGTGCAAAAAAATCGAATACGATTTTCATGAATCACAACACATGAGAGGAGAGAAACCGAAACCATGACAAAAGCATGTTGTATCACAAATCAGGTCCGAGGACTGGTTTGTCATGAAAGATCTCATAGACGCATACTTCCATGTCTCCATCCTTCCAAAACACAGGAAGTTTCTGAGGTTCACTTTCGGGGGCAAGCCATACCGATTTTGAGTACTTCCATTCGGCCTTGCACTCTCACTCTGAAATTATATCAATGATTGGTTGATTCTAGCTCAATCAGAGCACATGGCAGTTCAACATCAAGATTTCGTTCTCGCTCACATGGGGGAGCGCGGTTTGAGACTGAACGCCAGAAAGTGTACTTTCTCAAGTTCAGAGAACCACCTATCAAGGCCAGTCACTCACTGTCAAACAATTTCAGAGATTGTTGGGTCTGATGGCAGCTGCGTCCAACGTGATACCTCTTGGCCTGCTGTTCATGAGACCCCTACAGTGGTGGCTCAAGACCAAGGGAATTTCCCAGAGGGGCAAGCGATGCCTCCGTGCCTTAGACATGTGAAAGAAACCTTTGTTCTTGAATCAGGGCCCGGTGCTGGGAGCTCCTTGTCGCCATGTAACACTTGCGATGGATGCGTCCCTCACTGGTTCGGGTGCGGTCATGAGTGGCCACCCTGCCCGTGGTCTGTGGAGCGATCGCCATCTGACATGGCATATTAATTGTCTAGAGATGGTAGCCATTGGATGCTAGCCATTGGACCAAAAAACAGTACACAGGATCTTGTAGATTACAATTTGCAACTAGACGGATGTACTGTTACTTCCCCTACAGTCAAAAATCTGGGTGTTATATTAGACAGCAACTTGTCATGTGAAAATCATATTTCACATGTGACAAAAACTGCATTCTTCCATCTTAGAAACACTGCCAAGCTACGAAACATGTGACCCGTTTCTGATGCAAAAAAGCTAGTTCATGCATTCATGACCTCTAGACTGGACTATTGTAAAGCACTTCTAGGTGGTTGTCCTACATCTTCAATAAACAAGCTACAGGTAGTCCAAAATGCAGCAACTAGAGTCCTTACCAGTTAAAGAAAATATGATCATATTACCCCAATTTTACAGTCTCTGCACTGGCTACCTTATCTTATACTTATCTATAAGGCCCTAAATGGTTTAGCTCCTGCGTACCTAAAGAGCCTTATACCACGTTAGAATCCATCAGGCTCCCTAAGGTCACAAAACGCTGGACATTTGGTAGTTCTTCAGATCTTCAGAGGATGATGAAGAAACTTTATCTGTAGAGGATTGTCTTTCTCGACATAATGGACAAAGAAGTGTGCCTTGATGAGGATAACCACTGGGTGGTGCCAGTTCCATTCTGCTCTCCAAGAAAGCAACTCCCGAACAATAGAGGGCAAGCTATACAAAGGCGGAACTCATTGCAGTGCACTCTTTCAAAGAAACCGAAATACAAATTTCTTTCGGTTTAATGCAGAAGGTGATTGAAAATGAACAAGCAGAACCTGCTCCATCCTTACAATCAGAGGAAGAATGTTGGTATTTGCCAATTGACAAATTGCCTGACAAAATTAGGGTGATCTTTGATTCAAGCACCCAGTACGGAGGGGTCTTCCTTTAATGATGTTTTGATGAGTGGACCTGATCTTAACAATACCCTTTTGGTTGTGCTGTTGCGCATCTGTAGGGAGAAAGTAGCTGTGATGCGGAAATAGAAGAACAAATGTTATATCGTTTAAAAGTAAAAGAACAGCATCGCAACTACCTTTGCTTCTTTTGGCACAAAGACAACTGTGCAGAAAAGGAGATCATTGACAACAGAATGACCATACACTTCTTGGGCAATAGTCCCTCGCCAGTGGGCACTATATATACCTTAAGACGAGCAGCAGAACTTGGCAAAGCAGAGTACGGAACGGATGCTAAGTACTTTGTGTTAAGCAACTTCTATGTTGACAATGGCATCACAACTGTCCCTACTGAAAGATAAGCCATTAATTTCCAAAACCACACATAAGCAATGCTATCAAAGGCAAGCTCTCTAAACAGTGCTTTGGTGGTGGAAGCTTTTCCATCTAATGAGAGAGCCAAAGATCTCAAAGACCTGGATTTTGATAAAGACTCAATACCTCTCACGCGGTTGGAGAAGCAGTGGTATAAGTTTGAACATCAAGGCAGACTGCTTTACATTTAAAGCTTCTCAAGATCTCAAACCCTTCACTTGAAGAGGGATCCTTTCCACCGTCAATAGTTTATATGATCCTCTTAGGTTTTTGTATCCAGACACTATGCAAGGCAAAGCTCTAGTGAGAGAACTTTACAACAGGATTGGGACACCGTTCTTCCCTCAGACAAAAGAGATCTGTGGAAGGTATGGACTTCATCTCTAGCAGAGTTTAATCGATTGCAAATACCACAATCTTATGTCCCAACCTCACAGTGCAGAGCTCAGCTTAGAGAGTTGTGTATCTTATTGGATGCTTCTACTTTAGCTATCACTGCATTGGCCCACCTATGGGTAAAAGATTCAAACGGACAGCTACATGTGGGGTTTGTAATGGGAAAATCCAAGTTGGCCCCTTTTCCAGCACAAACTGTTCCAACCCTGGAGTTATGTGCAGCTGTGTTTGCTGTTGAGTTAATGGAACTTATAAAGGAAGAAATTGACAGTTCCACAACATCAACTTCTAAACTGACAGTTGCATAGTGCTCAGATTCTACATGTATGTATGTGGCTAATATAGTTGAACGCAAAAGAAAAACCACAGAACCTAGTCAATAGCATTACGTCTGTTCTGAACAGAACCCAGCAGATCATGCCACCAGGTTTTTGGCAGCAGCCCACTTACCCCTTACCAACTGGTTCTCAGGTCCAGAGTTCCTTAGGGAATATAATTCTATAGAATGTAGTTTAGGGGAGTCATATGGACTTGTCAAAGCAGAAGAGGGTGTTGAAATACTGGCAACTAATGTTAAAAGGCATTAAATTGAATGCAGCGTTAGTTCAGTCAAGCCACAGAGGCAAGGCTGTGAACAGCTGATGCGGTCAGCTGTCAAATTGCTCCAATCACTACCACTCTCCTATTAAACACGGGACATACACTCACCTAAAGGATTATTAGGAACACCATTCTAATACTGTGTTTGGCCCCCTTTCGCCTTCAGAACTGTCTTAATTCTACTCTAATTTTAGAAATGTTGGCCCACATTGATAGGATAGCATCCTGCAGTTGATGGAGATTTGTGGGATGCACATCCAGAGCATGAAGCTCCTGTTTCACCACATCCCAAAGATGCTCTATTGGGTTGAGATCTGGTGACTGTGGGGGCCAGTTTAGTACAGTGAACTCATTGTCATGTTCAAGAAACCAATTTGAAATGATTCAAGCTTTGTGACATGGTGCATTATCCTGCTGGAAGTAGCCATCAGAGGATGGGTACATGGTGGTCATAAAGGGATGGACATGGTCAGAAAAAATACTCAGGTAGGCTGTGGCATTTAAACGATGCCCAATTGGCACCAAGGGGCCTAATGTATGCCAAGAAAACATCCCCCACACCACCACCACCAGCCTGCACAGTGTTAACAAGGCATGATGGATCCATGTTCTCATTCTGTTTATGCCAAATTCTGACTCTACCATCTTAATGTCTCAGCAGAGATTGAGAATCATCAGACCAGGCAACATTTTTCTATCTTCAACTGTCCAATTTTGGTGAGCTTGTGCAAATTGTAGCCTCTTTTTCCTATTTGTAGTGAAGATGAGTGGTAACCGGTGGGGTCTTCTGCTGTTCTATCCCATCCGCCTCAAGGTTGTACATGTTGAGGCTTCACAAATGCTTTGCTGCATACCTCAGTTTTAACGAGTGGTATTACAGTCAAAGTTGCTCTTCTATCAGCTTGAATCAGTCGGCCCATTCTCCTCTGACATCTAGCATCAACAAGGCATTTTCGTCCACAGGACTGGCGCATACTGGATGTTTTTCCCTTTTCACACCATTCTTTGTAAACCCTAGAAATGGTTGAGCATGAAAATCCCAGTAACTGAGCATATTGTAAAATACTCAGACTGGCCAATCTGGCACCAAAAACCATGCCACTCTCAAAATTGCTTAAATCACCTTTCTTTCCCATTCTGACATTCAGTTTGTAGTTCAGGAGATTGTCTTGACCAGGACCACACCACTAAATGCATTGAAGCAACTGCCATGTGATTGGTTGATTAGATAATTGCATTAATGAGAAATTGAACAAGTGTTCCTAATAATCCTTTAAGTGAGTGTATATACGCCAACTCACAACTTTACACAAGATCTGCTCTCGAATGGAAGAAGCTATATATTCAACAAAATCAAAGCATCCACAAACAACTGGCAATTTCAACTTTAATTCATCTCTGGACGTCTTCATGAAGCTAAGCAGTTATTTCATTTTATTGCCTAGTGCAATTTTTGTGAACATGCTTCTGCCATTGCTTATTGTAGAAGCTATTGTTCAGTTATCAATCAATCAATCGCCTTTATTTATATAGTGCTTTAAACAAAATACATTGCGTCAAAGCACTGAACAACATTCATTTGGAAAACAGTGTCTCAATAATGCAAAATGATAGTTAAAGGCAGTTCATCATTAAAATTCAGTTATGTCATCTCTGTTCAATTTAAATAGTGTCTGTGCATTTATTTGCAATCAAGTCAATGATATCGCTGTAGATGAAGTGAGCCCAACTAAGCAAGCCAGAGGCAACAGCGGCAAGGAACCGAAACTCCATCGGTGACAGAATGGAGAAAAAAACCTTGGGAGAAACCAGGCTCAGTTGGGGGGCCAGTTCTCCTCTGACCAGACGAAACCAGTAGTTCAATTCCAGGCTGCAGCAAAGTCAGATTGTGCAGAAGAATCATCTGTTTCCTGTGGTCTTGTCCTGGTGGTCCTCTGAGACAAGGTCTTTACAGGGGATCTGTATCTGGGGTTGTCCTGGTCTCCGCTGTCTTTCAGGGCAGTAGAGGTCCTTTCTAGGTGCTGATCCACCATCTGGTCTGGATACGTACTGGATCCGGGTGACTGCAGTGACCCTCTGATCTGGATACAGACTGGATCTGGTGGCCACGATGACCTCGGAACAAGAGAGAAACAGACAAATATTAGCGTAGATGCCATTCTTCTAATGATGTAGAAAATACGGTGTTATGTGAAGTGTTTCCGGTTCCGGTTTACCTAATTAATGCAGCCTAAAAATCCTTTAACGGATTTTGGATATTAAAAGCATATTAGTATGTCGTGTATGCCAGGTTAAAGAGATGGGTCTTTAATCTAGATTTAAACTGCAAGAATGTGTCTGCCTCCCGAACAATGTGAGGTAGCTTATTCCAGAGTTTAGGCACCAAATAGGAAAAGGATTTGCCGCCCGCAGTTGATTTTGATATTCTAGGTATTATCAAATTGCCTGAGTTTTGAGAACGTAGCGGACATAGAGGAGTATAATGTAAAAGGAGCTCATTCAAATACTGAGGTGCTAAACCATTCAGGGCTTTATAAGCAATAAGCAATATTTTAAAATCTATACGATGTTTGATAGGGAGCCAGTGCAGTGTGGACAGGACCGGGCTAATATGGTCATACTTCCTGGTTCTAGTAATAACTCTTGCTGCTGCATTTTGGACTAGCTGTAGTTTGTTTACCAAGCGTGCAGAACAACCACCCAATAAAGCATTACAATAGTCTAACCTTGAAGTCATAAATGCATGGATTAACATTTCTGCATTTGACATTGAGAGCATAGGCCGTAATTTAGATATATTTTTGAGATGAAAAAATGCAGTTTTAAAAATGCTAGAAACGTGGCTTTCTAAGGAAAGATTGCGATCAAGTAGCACACCTAGGTTCCTAACTGATGACGAAGAATTGACAGAGCAACCATCAAGTCTTAGACAGTGTTCTAGGTTATTACAAGCAGAGTTTTTAGGCCCTATGATTTACTCCTCTGTTTTTTCTGAATTTAGCAGTAAGAAATTACTCGTCATCCAATTGTTTTATATCGACTATGCATTCCATTAGTTTTTCAAATTGGTGTCTTTCACCGGGCTGCGAGGAAATATAGAGCTGAGTATCATCAGCATAACAGTGAAAGCTAACACCATGTTTCCTGATGATATCTCCCAAGGGTAACATATAAAGCGTGAAGAGTAGCGGCCCTAGTACTGAGCCTTGAGGTACTCCATACTGCACTTGTGATCGATATGATACATCTTCATTCACTGCTACGAACTGATGGCGGTCATATAAGTACGATTTGAACCATGCTAATGCACTTCCACTGATGCCACCAAACTGTTCAAGTCTATGCAAAAGAATGGTATGGTCAATTGTGTCAAACGCAGCACTAAGATCCAATAAAACTAATAGAGAGATACACCCACGATCAGATGATAAGAGCAGATCATTTGTAACTCTAAGGAGAGCAGTCTCAGTACTATGATACAGTCTAAATCCTGACTGGAAATCCTCACATATACCATTTTTCTCTAAGAAGGAATATAATTTTGAGGATACCACCTTTTCTAGTATCTTGGACAGAAAAGAGAGATTCGAGATTGGTCTATAATTAATAAGTTCTCTGGGGTCAAGTTGTGGTTTTTTTATGAGAGGCTTAATAACAGCCAGTTTGAAGGTTTGGGGGACATATCCTAATGACAATGAGGAATTTAATAATAGTCAGAAGAGGACCTATGACTTCTGGAAGCACCTCTTTTAGGAGCTTAGATGGTATAGGGTCTAACATACATGTTGTTGGTTTAGATGATTTAACAAATTTATACAATTCTTCCTCTCCTATAGTAGAGAATGAGTGGAACTGTTCCTCAGGGGGTCTATAGTGCACTGTCTGATGTGATACTGTAGCTGACAGCTGAATGGTCACAATTTTATCTCTAATAGTATCGATTTTAGAAGTAGTTCATAAAAAGTCATTACTGTTGTGGTGTTGGGAAATGTCAACACTTGTTGAAGCTTTATTTTTTGTTAATTTAGCCACTGTATTGAATAAATACCTGGGGTTATGTTTGTTTTCTTCTAAAAGAGAAGAAAAGTAATCAGCAGTTTTTAATGCTTTTCTATAGGATATGCTACTTTCCCGCCAAGCAATACAAAATACCTCTAGTTTTGTTTTCCTCCAGCTGCGCTCCATTTTTCGGGCTGCTCTCTTCAGGGTGCGAGTATGCTCATTATACCATGGTGTCAAACTGTTTTCCTTAACCTTGCTTAAGCGTAAAGGAGCAACTGTATTTAAAGTGCTAGAAAAGAGAGAGTCCATAGTTTCTGTTACATCATCAAGTTGTTCTGAGGTTTTGGATATGCTAAGGAATTTGGATACATCAGGAAGATAACTTAAAAAGCAGTCTTTTGTGGTAGAAGTGATGGTTCTTCGATACTTGTAACAAGAAGTAGAATTTACAATTTTGGCTATATGAAGTTTACACAGAACTAAATAATGATCTGAGATATCATCACTTGGCTGAATAATTTCAACACTATCAACATCAATTCCATGTGACAGTATTAAATCTAGAGTATGATTTCGACAATGAGTAGGTCCTGTTACATGTTGTCTAACACCAATAGAGTTCAGAATGTCTATAAATGCTGATCCCAATGCATCTTTTTCATTATCGACATGGATATTAAAATCACCAACTATTAAAACTTTATCTGCAGCCAGAACTAACTCGGATGTAAAATCACCAAACTCTTTAATAAAGTCTGTATGGTGCCCTGGTGGCCTGTATACAGTAGCCAGTACAAACATAACAGGGGATTTATCATTAACATTGGTTTCTCTGGATAATGTTATATGAAGCACCATTACTTCAAACGAGTTATACTTGAAGCCTGCCCTCTGAGAAATCCTGAAAACGTTGTTATAAATTGAAGCAACTCCTCCCCCTTTGCCTTTTAGACGCGGCTCATGTTTATAGCAGTAATCTTGGGGGGTGGACTCATTTAAAATAATGTAATCATCAGGTTTTAGCCAAGTTTCTGTCAAACAGAGCACATCTATATTATGATCAGTTATCATATTATTTACAAAACGTGTTTTCGTAGAAATGGATCTGAAATTCAATAAGCCAATCTTTATCATTTGTTTATCCATATTGCATTTGTTTTTTATTTGTTGAACCTCAATTAAATTGTTAACCTTAACTTGGTTTGGACGTTTTTTGTATTTTCGGGTTCGAGTTCGGGGAGCAGACACAGTCTCTATAGTGTGATATCTAGGTGAAAGAGTCTCTATGTGCTGAGAATTAACTGACCTCTGTGACGGGAGGCAGCTAGGAGACGGTCGGTTTAGCCAGTCTGTCTGCTTCCTGACCTGGGCCCCAGTTAGTCAAGTATAAACACTAAGACTATGTGCCATATTTCTAGACAGAAGAGTGGCGCAACCCCAGGAGGGATGAAGACCATCTCTTTTAAACAGGTCAGGTCTGCCCCAAAAGCTCCTCCAATTGTCTATGAAACCTATGTTATTCTGTGGGCACCACTTACACATCCAGCCATTGAGTGATGACAATCTGCTATGCATCTCGTCACCACGGTAAGCAGGGAGGGGACCAGAGCATATTACAGTGTCTGACATCGTGCTTGCAAGTTCACACACCTCTTTAAAGTTATTTTTAGTGATCTCCGACTAGCGAAGTCGAACATCATTAGCGCCGGCATGAATAACAATCTTACTGTATTTACGTTTAGTATTAGCCAGCACTTTTAAATTTGCCAAGATGTCAGGCGCTCTGGCTCCCGGTAAACATTTGACTATGGTGGCTGATGTCTCTATATTCACGTTCCGTACAATAGAATCACCAATAACTAGAGCACTTTCATCAGGTTTCTCAGTGGTTGCATCACTGAGTGGGGAGAACCTGTTTAATGTTTTGATCGGAACAGAAGAGCGGTGTTTTGACCCACGACTACGCTGCCTCACCGTCACCCAGTTGCCCGAACCGGACAATGTACAGGAGTCCCTGAGCTAGACGCATCCAAAGCCGTATCTAGAGCCCTAACATTCTTACTGTCCTCAATTAAAGTTTGGATGCGTGTCTCTAATTCTGAAATCTTCTCTGTCAGCCTAACTATTTCCCTGCATTTATCACATGTGAATCCCTCATCAGCGACAGAGATAGATAAACTGTACCTGTGGCAAGAGGTGCAAATAATGATAGTAGGCGAAGCCATTACTCACCGTGCTTGATGAAATATTCTTACTGCGGTTGTTTGATGAACTTGTGAAAAACTGCAGCGTGAGAGAGAAGAGGAGAGGAGAAAAGAAAACGCTAATGACAAGCTAACGAGTGCTAACGCTTTGCAGGTGTACTGCAGTCACGGAAGAGTGAACGATCAAAGTTAATCTGATAAGATTGATCGATAATATCAGAAATATGGTGTGAATTAAGTTATTTTTTACAACTTAAAAAAACAAACAAACAGACAGTGATAGTAAGAAATATTATAGAGAAAAAATATAAAATAAAAACAGCTACACGGAGCTATGATTAGCTACAGAAGGCCAACAGGAAGTAGAGAAAACACTGTCCAACAGCGACACCAACAGGCAGGAGGTCCTGTTGCAAGGAGTTATGTTGCAAGGCATGCTATCATATTACCACACCGGTAACACTACCAGTTAAATATACCCACAAGCCTTGTTAATCTGTGGTCAAGGCTGTCAATATGAACAGGCTGCTGATTCAGGCTCATCTATTGGGGATGCTTTTATCAAACCTATCCGACTACTCCAACACACTGGGTTAATCAGTGATCTGCTGTTGCTCAAACTAGTGTATCGATCAAATGCTTGATACTAAATGTACAGATCGAATATTTTGCTCGTATCAATGCTAAAACGTATCAGACAAGGGCTTATGCTGTTGCCTAAATTAGACCATATGGCATACTGCTTTACAGGTGCACGCTGATCTTTTAGCTGTTTAAAAGAGCACCCCTCGCTACTCCTATTTCCATAAGGCGATCCACCATACTCCACTCACTAAAAAGGTATTTGCTTAAAGCTATCAAGCTATGGAACTGCCTTCTTTATATATTGTTTATATATTGTCCAGCATCATGTGCTAGTCCTGCCATTGCATAGGAGGAATTCATGCTTTTGCTGCCTCCACTGTGAGCCTCCGCTGACTGAGCGTGGACCTTATAAAACGTCACATTCGCCGTTGTACAGGGTCATAGTACAGGTGTTCGAATCCTCGAAAATGCTGGAAATTAATGCAGTGTTTTCAAGGTTAATCACATAAATGCTTAGATTTAAATAAGAGCCTGGAAATGCATGCATTGGGTTAATATTTGCTTCTTACTGAAGGGTAACCACAGCCATTTTATAAGCAGCTCTGCTTGAGTCTGCGCCTGTGGCTGTCGAGTGCTCTATTAACACAAGCCCTCCGATAAAGAGAAAGTCTGCTTGGTTTGTTTTCCACGGGAGAGCGTGTGCTTGAGCGTATAAAATAATAATAATAATGATTAAAAATAAAAATTCCCTGCTCAGCTAAACTACATCCTAAGACCGCAATGCATACAATCTTATGCACGGTTCATCAGGGTAGGTATTATTGGCATTATAATTAATCAGACATGGCGCTGAACTCTACAGTCGTGTTCAGATCATGCATCACTGGACTGGACGCCTGCGTATTTGACAAATCTGCATTTTATTTACTTCATCTGTGATAAGTATGCGAGCACCACGTGAGTGACATTAACATGAACAGAGTGTCCAGCTGACATGTCAGTTTTCTCCTCATGAACTGATTTTGGACAGGCTTCTGAGGCAGAGTAATGGTCTACAGCATGATCTAAAGCTTATATAGAAAGCATTGGTTATAACCAGTGGATATTTCGTACTACGCATATTTAATAATAAATAAGGAGGAGGAGAATGAAGAAGAGGATGAGAAGAATGAAGAGGTGGATGCGAAGAAGGAAATGGACAGGGGAAAGAGAATGAGGAGGAGGATGAGAAGAATGAGGAGGGGGATGAGAAGAAGGAAATGGAGAAGGATATGAAGAATGAGGAGGAGGATAGGAATAATGAAGAGGAGGATGAGGAGGAGGAAATGGAGAAGAAGATGGAGAATGAGAAGAATGAGGAGGAGAATGATAAGAAGGAGATGGAGAATGAGGAGGATGAGAAAAGTAAGGTACTGTTGTTTTCTCCAGCTAGAGAGAACACCCTTGCTGCTATGTAACAACAACAACAAAAAAACTTAAATTGAGAGGGAGATGAAAAACAACAACAACAAAAAACTTTAAATGGAGAAAGAGAATGAGAAGGAGATGCGAAAAATATATATATAATACCCCTCTCCTACCATAGGCTGCATTAAGGACATCTTTATAACATTATCTTTCTCTTTTGCAGGAAGGAAACAAGGACAATTTCGGGGGGTCTTCACTCTACTCTCCTACCGCTCATACCAAGCTTATTTGTGGTTCTCCCGCTGGAGAAAATACCCTACACTGTTATTACCAGCAACTTTAATTATAGAAAGGCCTGCTATTTTCTGCCTCATTAGAAGGGAGAATACCCCTTTCACTAGCCAGTAGGCTATATTAACTCTCTGAAGTCTACTTTTTTTGTATACAGACATAATAAAACACAAAACTTTGTGCACTCATAAAATAAAGATAACAAACAATGTGTGCTGTCTGCAGCCTTTGTCTGCGCTGATCATCATTTACAAATGCGACATTAAAATGAACTGTAACTCAGTGAATCCTCAACGAAGAGACATGAGATATATATCTATAGAAAGCCTGACATGTCTACTTTTAAACTAAATAAGTGTTTAAGTGCAAAAACAAATATTCTGTGATAAAGTAATCCATATGAAAACGATAATGTCTCCCTTCATTATCTTCTAATGCGACCACACACTGTTACAAATATAACAAACAATGCTGTTCTTTCAATTTATACCCCCTAAAAAACCTGAAAATTTATTATCAGCTCTTTTCAACATTATTAATAAAATGAATAAGTATCTGGAGTAATGATTCAAATAATTCAAAGTTTCAAAGTCAGCTTTGATTGTTCCTACTAAACTGTTTAAAGGGGGGGGTGAAATGCTATTTCATGCATACTGAGTTTTTTTACACTGTTAAAGAGTTGGATTCCAATGCTAAACATGGACAAAGTTTCAAAAATTAAGTTGTACGTTTGAAGGAGTATTTTTGTTCCCAAAAAACTGCTTCCAGTTTGTCACAAGTTTCGGAAAGTTTTTTTCGAGTATGGCTCTGTGTGACGTTAGATGGAGCGGAATTTCCTTATATGGGTCCTAGGGCACTTCTGCCGGAAGAGCGCGCGCTCCCGTATAGCTAGACTGAGCACAGACATTTCACTGATCAGAGTGATTCACTGATCAGAGCGAGAGCGTCACGAAAAGTCACAAAAGTTTTTGGTTGCCAGGGCAAGACAACCCTGCACAGATTACCAAAAAAAAACAGCATTAAGGGACCAGTGGATGGAGTTTATTTTTACAGAGCATCAACGGAGTTGTGCAAGTGTTTTTTTTTTGTTCCCTGCATTTCAAAGATGCTTGTTTTACAAACAAGGCCCAGTTTGACGACGGATTTGCGTATCGTTTATTTCTTAAGGATGATGCAATCCCAATGAAAAAGGGTCATGATCGTGTGTTGGAACCGCAGGCGGTGAGTAAAACTGCTTAAAATATCTCTGCCTCCTTGTTAGTGCGTCCCCTCCCAGCTTATTTGTGGTTCTCCCGCTGGAGAAAATACCCTTCACTGTTATTACCAGCAACTTTAATTATAGAAAGGCCTGCTATTTTCTGCCTCATTAGAAGGGAGAATACCCCTTTCACTAGCCAGTAGGCTATATTAACTCTCTGAAGTCTACTTTTTTTGTATACAGACATAAAAAACACAAAACTTTGTGCACTCATAAAATAAAGATAACAAACAATGTGTGCTGTCTGCAGCCTTTGTCTGCGCTGATCATCATTTACAAATGCGACATTAAAATGAACTGTAACTCAGTGAATCCTCAACGAAGAGACATGAGATATATATCTATAGAAAGCCTGACATGTCTACTTTTAAACCTAATAAGTGTTTAAGTGCAAAAACAAATATTCTGTGATAAAGTAATCCATATGAAAACGATAATGTCTCCCTTTATTATCTTCTAATGCGTCCACACACTGTTACAAATATAACAAACAATGCTGTTCTTTCAATTTATACCCCCTAAAAAACCTCAAAATATATTATCAGCTCTTTTCAACATTATTAATAAAATGAATAAGTATCTGGAGTAATGATGCAAATAATTCAAAGTTTCAAAGTCAGCTTTGATTGTTCCTACTAAACTGTTTAAAGGGGGGGTGTAATGCTATTTCATGCATACTGAGTTTTTTACACTGTTAAAGAGTTGGATTCCCATGCTAAACATGGACAAAGTTTCAAAAATTAAGTTGTACGTTTGAAGGAGTATTTTTGTTCCCAAAAAACTCCTTCCGGTTTGTCACAAGTTTCGGAAAGTTTTTTTCGAGTATGGCTCTTTGTGACGTTAGATGGAGCGGAATTTCCTTATATGGGTCCTAGGGCACTTCTGCCAGAAGAGTGCGCGCTCCCGTATAGCTAGACTGAGCACAGACATTTCACTGATCAGAGCGATTCACTGATCAGAGCGAGAGCGTCGCGAAAAGTCACAAAAGTTTTTGGTTGCCAGGGCAAGACAACCCTGCACAGATTACCAAAAAAAAAACAGCATTAAGGGACCAGTGGATGGAGTTTATTTTTACAGAGCATCAACGGAGTTGTGCAAGTGTTTTTTTTTTGTTCCCTGCATTTCGAAGATGCTTGTTTTAAAAACAAGGCCCAGTTTGACGACGGATTTGCGTATCGTTTATTTCTTAAGGATGATGCAATCCCAACGAAAAAGGGTCATGATCGTGTGTTGGAACCGCAGGCGGTGAGTAAAACTGCTTAAAGTATCTCTGCCTCCTTGTTAGTGCGTCCCCTCCCATGCCAGAGACCCAGGTTCGAGCCCCGCTCGGAGCGAGTCGTTGCTGCTGCTGCTCTCATTCAGTTTCAGCCTCGGGATCTGATTCTGGATCATAAATAAACGGCTGACTCTGACTGTAAGCCATGGTTTGTTTTGGATGATGGTTTTTCCCTCACGGTAATGTCACAGTTTCCACATGCTCTCTCAATGCAAAAGCCTACTGGCGCTCGTGATTCTTTAGCTCCGCCCACACGTCACACCTCCAGCCGGTCGTGTTTTTCTGGGAAAAATCGGTACAGACTATCTATCTCTTATAAATATAATAAAACTAAAGACTTTTTGGAGTTATGAAGGATGCAGTACTACTCTATAGGTACTCAAGATTAACAGGATATTGAGTGAAAACGAGCATTTCACCCCCCCTTTAACCGCACTCCCAAGTCGATATTAAATTATGTTGTGGGATAATTAAATATTTTCTAAATAAACTACAAGCATACAATCATTTAGATTTATTTTGTCCTCAAATTCTTTCTTGTAACTCCTCCCTCTCAGTCACTTACTTGACTGAAAGGGTCATTATGTTGCTCATTATGCGGGCCATTGTCTTCTCAGGTGTAAATGACAATGATATTCATGATAGTTGACGCATACTCGCATATGACTTTTACCAACAAAAAATGTCTTAGAAAATGTAAATCAATATATTGTTCCCTGTAAGTGAGTAAACAAGATGATTTTCACATATTTTAGAAAGAAAAATTCTAGGCTACAAGCTCCAGTTCTCAAAAGTCCCGGGAACCAATGTTCTGTATGTGTTTTATGGCCTTATTCAAGTGATTTAACATTTTTAGTTTTTCACTAACCACACATAACTTTTTTTTCTCAAAAACACAATCATGTACATACATTCTGCTCACATATTATTATATGTGTTTGTGCTGATTACAGTGAGACTAGACTTTAGCTATTTAGTGTATAAGAAACTGAAAAAAGCACAAATTTCAGGGCATGAGAAAACTTCTCCAGGCCCCAAAAATACCCTTAGACTCCAGAGGGTTAAGGATATCTCAATAACACTGTATTTTCTCTTTGCAGGATTGGAACAAGGTTGGTTTTGGGGGGGTCTTCTTCCGGCAGTAATACCTCTCATTATGTTTTGGAGGCTAATGTTAAAGCTATTGTATGTTCAATTATTCTGGGAGCAAGTACCCCCATAATTTCAGCCAGGCATTATTTCAGTCAGGCCACGGAGGCAAGGCTGTGAACAGCTGATGCAGTCAGCTGTCAAATCACACCAATCACTACCACTCAGACATATATACGTGGCACCACTGTTCGGTAAGTATGCTCAATAGCTCGCAACCATCCCTTCCTCCCAATTGTAAGCAAGAGCAAATTACTGTGCACCTTCTGGCTGTGGTCTTCTTTGTTTCAGATCACTAAGGCTTCCAAAAATCTTAGCTGGTATGGACCTCAATGCTTGGAAACACCCATATTCATAACCAGGCTACAGGATAGAAGTCCCACTGCCACATCTACATGATTATCACTGTTTGCTTTAAAGACATTACTAAAAGTCTTAATTGTCATGTATTTCTAAACTTATGGTTCCGGGGGGTTAATGTTAAAGCTCTTGTGTGTTCAGTTATTCTGGGAGCAAGAACCCCCATAAGGAACCATACAGCCAAAGATAAATTGTGTTCAATTATCTCAAGTAAACTTGCCAAAGTGGTTCCTGTCTGAACTAGGCTCAAGCAGATTTGAACGTTTCTCAAGCAGGAGATCCTTGGTGAGACCTGTCGCTACTCTGAAGCACATCGCAAAATAATTCTCACAATCTTTTTCTAACACACTCTGTTGAAAATGGCATCTGTGTACTAAAACCTCATGTATGGAGATATCACAAGCCAAGTCGACTATAGTCAAAACTGCACAACGAGTTGTACCAGGAGGAATTTGAGAGTTTGACTAAGTTTGGTAAAGTCTTGCAGCGTAGCACACTCCTGGGGCTTGATCCCTTTGTGTGTATAAAGGACCTGTGCTTACACTTGTCTGAGTTTGAAGATGCTGAACGCTTTACTCACCACCATCCTCCCCCTCCACCACCAGGATGGTTTCCTCCCACACCAATAACAAAGCTTCTTCACTCCATCTTCCTTACAGGATGATTCTTCCCCTCCAACCATCCCACCACCACCAGGATGGTCCCTCCTAAAACCTCACGGGGGTCAAATCTCCCTTTTCTGTCTACTAGAAAAGGTAGTATCCTCACAATTATATTCCTTCTTAGAGAAAAATGGTATCTGTGAGGATTTCCAGTCAGGATTTAGACCATATCATAGTACTGAGACTGCTCTCAGAGTTACAAATGACCTGCTCTTGTCATCTGATCGTGGTTGTATCTCTCTATTAGTGCTATTGGATCTTAGTACTGCGTTCGAAATTATTGACCACAACATTCTCTTGCATAGACTAGAACACTTTGTTGGCATTAATGGAAGTGCATTAGCATGGTTTAAATCATACTTATATGACCGCCATCAATTCGTAGCAGTAAATGAAGAGGTATCATATCAATCACAAGTGCAGTATGGAGTACCTCAAGACTACTAGGCATGCTACTCGTCACGCTTTACCTGTTACCCTTGGGAGATATCAACGTGGTGTTAGCTTTCCCTGTTATGCTGATAATACTCAGCTCTATATTTCTTCATGGCCCGGTGAAACACCAAGTTAAAAACGAATGAAATGCATAGTCGTTATTAAAAACTGGGTAAAATGGGGGGTAAAAGGATGTTGTGTGTATTCAGAGTTCTTCACAGTGTTAAAGATATGGATTATCATGCTAAACATGGCCAAAAAAAAAAATAATTTAGAAGAATAACTGAGAATTTCTGTGCCGAAAATCTTACTTCCGGGTTGGTACAAGTTCGGCAGTTTTTTTTGAACGTGGATCTAATCACGTAGACAAGAACGGAATTTCTTATAGGAGCATTTCTCTTTGAAAAGTGCGCCCCCGCACACATTGACCAGAGGAGAGCGAGACCACACACATCAACGTGCTTCAAAATCCTCGGCAGCGTTGCATGAGATTTGTTCGAGAATGCCTCCAAATAAGTGCATTTTTGGATGTGAGGGAAAGTTTACCATGTTCAGCTTCCCCAAGAACCCAGCATCACATGAACAGTGTATGCAGTTTGTTTTTCTGGGGCAGTAACGGAGTGTATCAAGTACCTTTGTGTGTTCTGGTCATTTGAGTGACGAGTGTTTTATAAACAAGGCCCAAGTCGACGCTGGATTTGCACATCATTTGCTATTAAAACAATAGAAGAAGAGTCATTTCTGTGATCTGCATTTTGGATGCTGTCTAATCCTTGGTGTAGATATGACTAAGTTATACATTTCATATTGAACATAACTGCAATAATGTCATGTTTGTTTAATCAAAAGCTGGACATAATTAAGGTGTTTAGAGTTGATGTTTGATTCTGAAATATAGCGCGATCTGACGGCTAATATGCAAAGAAAGTTTCATAGTCACATTTTTCTTTAAGGACAAAAATTGGTTGTTTATTTTGTTGTTTAATTCTGTAAATGGATGTTTGTGAATGTGAAAATGTCCATGCTATTTTGTAATTTGTATTTTTATATTTCTTTCAGATTTACAGTAAAGTAAATTGTGCATCACATAAGCACAACAAAGAACATGTGATGTAGCTTTATTTCTGTCACAGTGTCTGGTCTGTGTTCCATGGGTGTCCACTTCCCCATAGAATCATCTACACCTACAAGAAGCACTACATTTCCCACAAGCGAAAATGTCTGTTTCATCATTGATAATTGCACACCTATAATTGCACTCAGCTGTCCACTCACTTTCATTGTTTCACTGTCAAACATTCTCTATTTTGCCGTCAATACTGTTGACGATGTCCTATCAGTAGGTGTGTAAAAAAAAAAAAAAAAGTTCATATTGTTGTCATGAAGACAAGAGCCTGGTTTTTTGGCGGCCTCCCTCTATGTCACCTACAGCAGCAGCAGCGCACCAAGCGCCGCGTGCAGGCACGCTTCTGGTGTGTAAAGACACAGAAAACGCGAAGCAGCCACCACGCTTCTGGCACGCAGCAGAGACGCAACACAGCCAGTGTGTCACCGGCCTTAAGTTACCCTCCTGCCATCCGCCTGTAGTGATCCCGCTTTCCAGAAAGCCACATTGCTACATTATTTCTCTCAACTGTGTTATTTTTACAAAGTAGGACAAAATGGTCACAGAAAAAAAACAAATATTGTTTAATTAAATTATATAATGATTACAGACACAGACTGACTGTCTCAACACTAAACATCTCCCCCCCAAAAAATGTCTGACAGAATACATTGAACTTATATGGCATTTCATCCAGCTTTCTTCCCCTGGCACATACACACTTTTGCATGAAATTTTCCTGGACAGTCAGTCGGCTCTTGTGTGTATGCCCTCCGTAACTAAAAAAAACTTGGACTAGTGTGTATTTTACCCTGCATTAAGATGCACCATCCAGGAAAATTAGCATTAGATTATCCGTTGCTGTTAAAGAAAGTGATAAAATGGTAACTGTTGTCAGTCCCCGCTTCCTCTGCACCAGTAGAGAGAGTTTTTAGTCGGGGTGGATTGATCATGAGACCACATCGTGCTTGGTTGGGTAGCAGGATGGTCTCCTCACTTATTTTTTTGAAAAGTAATTATGCCCAAACTTAATATTGACAAGTAACAATTCATAATACTAATAAAATTACCTTTACTATTTGGCCCTTTTACCCTTTATTGTTTCCACCAAACATTTTACATACTCTTGAAGATTTCTTTAGGTCTTGTCTCAGACCCAATCTCTCTGAACTCGGTCTTGACTCGGACTCGACCCTTTCTGAACTCGGTCATGACTCGGACTCGACCCTCTCTGGACTCGATCTGGACTCGGACTCGAATGAGCTGGTCTCGACTACAACACTGGTCCACACAGGGACTTCATCTGACGAAAAGGGGGAGGTGTAACGCACATGCAGGTCATCGATTCATGGGTTAAATTCAGGCATATAACATGAAACTTTTTTACACTAAATGCCTGGCCTGGCGCCAGCCTGGCTGGACTTAAATTATTTACGATACCCGTGCGAGCCTCAAAGGAGACACGAAACCCCCAACCACATTCCAACACCCACACAAAAAGAAACCTTTCTTAGAAGTTCCTTACCAATGAGCTGATGGTATTTCAGCCATCTGTTCCATACTAGTGAATCCTGACTCTTAACACATTCGGAGCTCAAAAGACCAGAACGTGAGTAAACAAGGACCTTCGTTGTTTACATAATTCACCATTTTGGCCGCCCTGAAGTCGGCCACATCCTGCCCTAAGTGACAGTTATTTACGACAAGAAATTCCAGAGTCACGTGGGCGAGCCTCAAAGGAGACACTAAACCAACCACATTCCAACATACACAAAAAGAAACCTTTCGTAAAGGTCCTTACTTTTGTAAGTCCTTATTAATATGTATTTTTAATGTTTGTGTATTGCATAAAAATGGTTAATCCTGGGTAAATGGTTAAAGTGCTGACTTATAAGTGGAAATGTTCTCCTCAGCCTAACTCTTTCTCAAATAGTCATGTGTATGTAACCCCCACCTTTGCAGGTCGTAAAACTTTACGACCACCCTGGACAACAGGAGAGGAGAGAAGCCAAATCACTGGTTTCTTTTCCCCAATGCATTCTATGGAATGTATTCATTACCTTTTTGTTTTTATGTTTTATAAATGTATTACGTATTCCTTTTTGGTACATTAGATGTTTCCCATATAAATTGGGACTATCTGCAGTGTTATCATGTGTTAATCAAATCTTTAAATGTGTGTAATTCTGCATTTGAATGTAACTTCATGTTTTGATCATTTATATATATATATATTATGTTTAGTATTGTTCTAATCGTCATGCTCTGACAGACCCATTTATCTAGAGCAAAGTAATGAAAAATGTATGTAATCTGATTTACAAACTTGCTAGAAATATCCCTGAGGAAATCTGACAAGCCCTAGATCACTAGGGGGTTGTTTTCTACAGAGACAAAGGAACTTTTTCCCGCTGCAGATCGCGGATGTTCATTGGATGTTCCCTCGAAAAGGGGGCGTGAATCATCTCAATCTATAAGAATCGACCGAACAAGGTCCGCCCTCCTCTTCCTCTCTTCTTCTCGTTCTTGGTCCTCGGACACGCTGCTTTCCTGTGTGACCAACGTTGCTTCCGCATAGCGCAAGCCCCCCTCAGCACAGGGGTTGAGAGAAAAAGCCATTTTAATGGCTCCTTTGGAAGCTTTCGTTTTTGTTGTTTCTTTTCTTTTCTTTACTAAGTTTATTCGACTATTCGCCTCTCCACACAAGGAAGACGAATTCTGGAACATTGTTTGTTGAACCTTTCAAATACTGCACGGGGACAGAACAAAGGACCATGTGCTACACGCTCACACCAAGATCAAGCGCAGCGTGCACGCGCGTCACATGGCCTCCAGGACCACGCACGCTGTTTTCAAAAGGAACAGCGTGCAAAGCTCACACACTCGACGCCGATCTCACGCACACTGGGCCATGCAAGTATCAGTTTTCTATGGAGATTTAAATGCTGCTTTAAAGTGTTGCTATGATCTGATTGTTGTTGGCTTCCAAAAGTTACTGACTATGATTTCCATACCTGAGCTCCTTATATGATCTCATTCTATTCTCTCTCTCTCTCTCTCTCTCTCTCTCTTATTTGGATTCCATTATGTCTTGTATAAAGCTTACTGTTTGTAGTGTCGTACGCATATTTACTCTGTGTGATTTGTAGTTTGATGTATTACTAGTTGATTTATTAAAAACCCATATACTGATGATTGGCTTGGACTCCACCCCACTTACATTACGAGTCACTGAGATGTCTGATCTTTAGCTACAAGCTTTAAATTTAGAAACTAAATTTATCATAAGGATAGGATAATGTTTTCATGGCCAGAGAATATTTTTCCTTGAATTATAAGGCGTGATAACTTTATTGAAAATTGATAGGTCAACAGTGGTTTGCTGGACAAACCACTGTTGGATTTGCCGTAATTTACAGTAAGAGATATCACAATAATTGATATGAAGAATGGAATATTGACATATTAATGAGTAAGTTACAGTGCCCTGTGATTATTTATTGGTAAAGGCAATTGAGCTATTTTTCATAATCAATCAAATTTAATGTAACTGTCATCTGAGATATAAATTAATCATATTCCTGATTAATTATTCAAATTCCCTATATATCATTTGAGTTAATTATTCTGTAAAACTCATTGTTGCTACACCTTCGTCATTTTATTAATATGCATTTTGAATGTTTGTGTATTGCATAAAAATGGTTAATCCTGTGTAAATGGTTAAAGTTGTTGACTTATAAATTGGAAATGTGTCTCCTAATCTTAATGCTCTCAAATAGAACCATGGATTGTAACCCCACTCCTTTGCAGCTCATAAAACTTTATGACCCCACTGGGAAACAGGACAGGAAGAAGCCAAGTCACTGGCATCTTTTCTTAATGTATCCTAAACTATTACTTTTTCAATGTGGTCTCAATGTATTAAGTATTGTTTTTTTGGTGCATTTAGATGTAAATCTGCAATTTATTAGCGTGTGTTAATCTTTAAATGTGTGTAATTCTGCATTTGAATGTAACTTTGTGTTTCTATCAGTTATATATGTACTGTTTGGTGTTTTTGGAATTGTCATGTTGTTACCCAACTATCCACCTGTATAAAAGGTGTGTAAAAATTTATTAATCTTGAATTATGAACTGCTAGAATATCACTGCTGAGATCTGACAAGCCTAAATTATTACGGTGGGTGTTTCAAAGAGACAAAGGCACTTTTTCCCGCTTCAGATCGCGGACGTTCATTGGTTGTTCACGCGAACAGAGGCGTGAACCATCTCAAGCCATAAGAGCCGACCAAAGAAGGTCCGCCCTCTCTCTTCGTTCTCTTACACCCTTCCCTCCTGCTTCGACCCTGGTCGCCTCCGCTCGTCCCTCTGAGCGGCCTCGGGCCGCTCTAATATCGCCGGCTGCGAGGACAGCCATTCTCATGGCTCCTTCAGAAGATTTTGTTTTCGTTGTTTTCTTTTCTTTTCTTTACTAAGTTTATTCAACTATTCACCTCTCCACACAAGGAAGACGAATTCTGGAACATTGTTTGTTGAACCTTTCAAATACCGCGCGATTCCGCAGCAGCCCCGAGCCAGAAGATAAAGAGACCATGCTCACGCCAAGCTCCAGCGCAGCCCAATTTATCATAATGATAGGATAATGTTTTCATGGCCAGAGAATATTTTTACTTGAATTATAATAAGTGACAACTTTATTGAAAATTGATAAGTTAATCTTACGGCCATTTGCTGGACAAACCACTGTTTGATTTGCAGTAATTTACAGTAAGAGATATCACTATAACTGATATGAAGATTGGAATATTGACATATTAATGAGTAAATTACAGTGCCCTGTAATGAGTTATTGGTATAGGCAAATGAGCTATTTTTCATAAATCAATAAAATTGAGTGTAACTGTCATATGAGATGTATATTAATCATATTCCTGATTAATTATTCAAATTCCCTATATATCATTTGAGTTAATTATTATGTACAACCCAGTGCGGCTACAGTACGTTTTAACAATACAGATCGTATCAAAGCAACTAAACAGCATTAAATAGGAAAATAATCAGTAAGAGTCGATGATGGCCTCAATAAGTGTCAATAAAGCAAAAAGGCTTTTCATCATTGAATTCAATGGTGTCATCATCCAGCTAAGTTCAGTTTAAATAGTATCTGTGCAATCACATGAACTAAATCACTGGTAAATAAGTGTCCCCAACTAAGTAAACCAGAGGTGACAGCGCCAAGGTACCAAAACTCCATCGGTGACAGAATGGAGAAAAAACCTTGGGAGAAACCAGGCTCAGTCGGGGGGCCAGTTCTCCTCTGGCCAGACGAAACCAGCAGTTCAATTCCAGGCTCCAGCAAAGTCAGATTGTGCTGAATCATCGGTTTCCTTTCGCCCCATAAGGCATGGAAAATGTACTAGAAATTTTCCAGGACATATCCTTTATCCGTTGTAACCCTATAACCTAAAATACATTGCATAATTTAAAATGCAGAAAAAAAAACTATTGTGAAAAAACATCTCAGGTTACGCATGTAACCATTGTTTCCTGAGAATAGGGAACGAAACGCTGCATAGAGGGCGCTAGGGGGACCCTGTCAGCGTGACCAGTGTCTGAAGCATGAATGAAAAAACAATGAACTTGACATTGCCAGGTGTCGCCAATGACATAATCATTAATGCTACTGAGGGTATTAAAAGGGCACCTGTGGAATACAACATCCACTTCTTTGTCTGAAAAATGCAGGAGTGCCCGAGGCATGGCAGAGAGATTCAGCGTCTCATTCCCTATTCTCAGGCAACCATGGTTACATGCGTAACCTGAGACGTTCCCTTTCAAAAGGTAACTCTACGCTGCATCCTGTAGAGCGTGCTAAGGGAACAGTATACCAGTGCCACATGCTGAGGGATGAGTGCCTCGTAGACTAGGTCACCTACCAAAGTCTGAGCTCTAGAGTGGAGGTCTAGCAAACGACTCTCATAACGAGAGGAGGCCTGGCAACACTCAACACTAAACCGTGAGGCTCAAAGAAAAGATCCTAGACCTAAATGCTGCCTATGTGGAGCTCTGTAGTGTGGAGGCTTCAGCAGAATAACCCTCTAATACGAGAGGAAGCCTAACAATGCTCAGTCCTTGTAGCGGTTTATCAAGGCTGCCTTGAGAGGAGGGAACATGTGATTACACTAACTAGCTAGCTCTGATAAGCGCAGGCCTCAGCAGAATGACTCTTGCAGTTTAAATCTAGATTAAAGACCCATCTCTTTAACCTGGCATACACATAACATGCTAATATACTTTTAATATCCAAATCCGTTAAAGGATTTTTAGGCTGCATTAATTAGGTAAACCGGAAACCGGGAACACTTCCCATAACACCCGATGTACTTGCTACATCATTAGAAAAATGGCATCTACGCTAATATTAATCTGTTCTTCTCTTATTCCGAGGTCATCGTAGCCACCAGATCCAGTCTGTATCCAGATCAGAGGGTCACTGCAGTCACCCGGATCCAGTACGTATCCAGACCAGATGGTGGATCAGCACCTAGAAAGGACCTCTACTGCCCTGAAAGACAGCAGAGACCAGGACAACTAGAGCCCCAGATACAGATCCCCTGTAAAGACCTTGTCTCAGAGGACCACCAGGACAAGACCATAGGAAACGGGAAGAGGATTGTTCTACACAATCTGACTTTGCTGCAGCCTGGAAATGAACAACTGGTTTCGTCTGGTCAGAGGAGAACTGGCACTCAACTGAGCCTGTTTTTTTTTCTCCATTCTGTCACCTATGGAGTTTCGGTTCCTTGCCGCTGTCGCCTCTGGCTTGCTTAGTTGGGGTCACTTCATCTACAGCGATATCGTTGACTTGATTGCAAATAGATGCACAGACACCATTTAACTGAACAGAGATGACATCACTGAATTCAATGATGAACTGCCTTTAACTATCATTTTGCATTACTGACACAGTTTTCCTAATGAATGTTGTTCAGTTGCTTTGACGCAATGTATTTTGATTAAAATGCTATATAAATAAAGGTGACTTGACTTGACTCTCTTAAATGAGAGGAGGCCAAACCTACTCAACAAAGACTGTCTATCAAGGTTACCCGTCAGAGGGTCGAACACTTGATTTCAAATTTAGCTACAGCTCAGGTGAGCGGAGGCCTCAGCAGAATGACTCTCCGCACCCCGAAGCAGGCGCTTCAAACTCCCCTTGTTTGCAATTGTCAATATTTACGAATAAATTAAATGAAAAAGGACACATTTAATCTTGACAGACTATAATCATTTTTAAGATCTAAGCCTCAAGCATTGACGACAAATCACTGTTTTTCAATGGAAAGCTTATAAAGAATGTAGTTGTTAAAACTGTGTAAGCTGTACACATCAAAATATTAAAGGGGGGGGGGGTACAATGGTGTTTCGTATATTCAGAGTTGTTCACAGTTATGGATTCTCATGCTAAACATGGCCAAACTTGTAAAAAATGATTTAGAAAAATGACTGAGAATTTCTGTGCCGAAAATCTTACTTCCGTGTTGGTACAAGTTTCGGCTGTTTTTTTTTCGATCATGGATCTAATGACTACGACAAGAGCAGAACTCCTTATATGAGCATTTCTGTTGGAAAAGCACGCCCGCGCACATGTTGGCCAGAGGAGAGCGAGACCGTGCACATCAATGTGCTTCAAAATCATCTGCAGCGCTGCGTAGGATTTGTTCGAGAATGCCTCCAAATAATTGCTTTTTTGGATGTGAGGGAAAGTTTACCATGTTCAGCTTCCTCAAGAACCCAGTGTTACATGAACAGTGGATGCAGTTTGTTTTTCTGGGGCAGCAATGGAGTGTAGCAAGTTCCTTTGTCATTTGAGTGATGAATGTTTTATAAACAAGGCCCAAGTTGACGCTGGATTTGCACATTGTTTGCTAAAAGACACCATTCATGTAAGTACAATTGCATCAGATGTCTGTGTTTCTTTGGAAATCAGCACATAAGTAAATATATGTTAATGGAAACAACACGAAACATCAGTATTATAGCTCCGCTCATGGCACGCCTCCAGGAGCTCAGCTTTTTCTGGAAAGAATCGGAAAGCTGTATTTTTCTTTTACAAATATGATAAAACTAAAGACTTTCTGGATATATGAATGATGCAGTACTACTCTATAGGTACTCAAGATTAACATGATATTAGGTGAAACTGTGTATGTTATGTACCCTTTAAGAATAAAAATCCTGGTTTAGTTAGAAAGGTAAAAGTCCACTGAATGAAATCTCTTGGAGCACGTTTAGTCCAACAAAGTAATGACGTTGTAATATGGATGATAATTCCTTTATGTTTTAGTTCTTCAGGGACAGAATTCTTTGTGTCCTTTATGGAATTATTCGCGCTCAGAAACTGCGTCTTGGTAGTAAAAAATGCCACAACAGTGTCACAAACAGAATGAGTGATCCACCAAAAAAAGTGAAAGAAAGGCTCTCTCGTGACGGCTCTGATGCACCTGTCATCTGATGAACTTAGGGATTGCCTTTTTCTTTAATTGTTTTATTTTTCAAAATGTTTTATACGTGTGAGTGTGTTTTATGTTGAATGTGCCTGTATCTGCATGATTACCATCTGTTTGAGTGCAAATCAGCTCGCTATTACTGTGTAATCTTGGCTATCAATGTGAATGCCATCTGTATGAATAGAGTGTGATTTATTGACTTTAATGGTGCATTTATATGATTACCATCTCTATCAGCACATCAGCACGTGATAATTTACTTTATGACCAAAATTCATTGTAAATGCTGCATTTCTAGAAATCTCAGGATGTTCTATAATTGGCATAGAAATTTATATCTTTTTTTTTTTCTTACTCAAATTATTCTTATTGTCTCTTTCTAAAGTGAAAGTGAAGTGACATTCAGCCAAGTATGGTGACCCATACTCAGAATTTGTGCTCTGCATTTAACCTATCCGAAATGCACACACACAGAGCAGTGAGCACACACACACACACACACACACTGTGAGCACACACCCGGAGCAGTGGGCAGCCATTCAGTGTTAATTTTGACAGCAAATTCGGATTTAGTCTTAGTCTTTTGAATAACACACCATTTAGTTTTAGTAACATTTTAGTCATCTGAAATGTTTTAGTCTTAGTCTAGTTTTAGTCGACTAAATATTATAAGAGTTTTAGTCTTAGTCTAGTCTTAAGTCTTTGTCTAGTTTTTTTTAGTAGAACAAAGTCAACTTAGTTGACTTGACTAAATGTTTCCATCAGTCTGTTATGGAATGGTATTTATAAAATAAACATAATGCCAGCTCTCAATGAAAAATATACATGCTCTCTGAAAAAGATATGCATTCGTCCTGAATGATATGCAATGCATATGACATTCTTTCAAGATGAAGTACAGTATTATTGAAATAGACAACCACCTATATTATATTTGTATTGTATGTTCATTCTATTTCTTTATTTGTGCTATTTAAACAAAGTTCACATTTTTTTTAAGTTTGTTTTGTTCATTTAAAATAGCACTGCATAGTCTTCACTGTAAAGTAAAATACACAATCAAACCAAAATGTATTCAGACACCTTCAACGTTTCTTACAATATCACAGTTTATTTGCCTGTAGTTTAGAAATTGGTAATAAAATATGACTCAGGGTTAAACTGTGTCAGAACAACAAATTCATCTTGATAATGTCTGATGCAATGCTTAATTCGGTTCAGTCTGTGGTGTGAAAAGGTTGCATTAGCAATTAAAGAAAGAAACACCTTAGCAAAACATGCTCAGGTCCCTGATAATGTTTTTTTTATTTTTTTTTTATTTTTTAGTCACTAGTAAAACAATATAATCTATTCTATCTGATTTTTGGATTGACTTTGGATACATTCTTGTTAAAACTACAAAGTAATTCAATCAAGAGCAGTGAGTGATTTACTTTCATTTTCATACATTAAAGACACTGACAGCAGAGCTAGTAAATTAGGCGCGGTCACTTTAAGAGACAAATGCATCCATTATAAAGATACACATCCGATTTCTTTCCAACTCTTTACTTTCACTGAAGACAAAACTACAGACTTTTTCGAACACACTTTCCAAGACGGGTATTTCGACATATTTAGTATGTATTTGTTGACAGTACAAAAGCATAAAACTTTGAGACGCGTCTCTGCTTGCTCCCTGAACACCAGAACACGCGCTGCTGAATTGAGCTTTTTCACTTTTCGCTCTTTTTCTTATGTTTATTTAAAATGCGATTTGTATTTGTTCGTTCAGGTGCAGGAGGACGCAAACGTCCTGAAGGAGAGCTCGGTTCAGTGTTGCGCGAGTAACCAGCTGCTCAGTTCAACTTTCCCGCATCGCGGGGCTGAAGCCAACTTGATGTGTTGAATGCTCGGAGCACGTTATAAAACGTATTCTTAAAATACACATTTCTGTTTTAATAAATGCTCATATTCAAACATAGCATTACACATAAGTAGGTACAAAAATAATAAGTGATACATTTACGACCGCATAAAAATTTGGGTCGCAATGGCATTTCAAAAGGTTGCAGTGAAGTTCCCTGTGTAAACAACTTAACTGTTATGAAAACGTCCTCGAAACTGTGCGAATTTCTGCAAACTCATCTTTGTTCTCTTTTCTGTGTAACTGCTGCTTTGTTTAGCTGTTGCGCTTGCATTTGCCGCGGCTTTTAAAATGGCTCGGCTGCTTCTCCATAGATCAACCTACCCTCATAGATTCGCTCTGATTGGATCTCTTCTCCATTCGTCCCTCCCATATATTTTCGTCATATTTTTATTTGTTGACTAAAGTGTCAGTTATATTTCGTCACGTTTTTCGTCATCATATCTGACTTTTTATTTAGTTTTTATTTAGTTTTTGTCCGTGAAAAAGGTTAGTTGACGAATATTTTTCATCATAGTCTTCGTCAACGAAATTAACACTGCAGCCATTTATGCTGCGGCGCCCGGGGAGCAGTTGGGGGTTCGATGCCTTGCTCAAGGGCACCTAAGTCGTGGTATTGAAGGTGGAGAGAGAGCTGTTCATGCACTACCCCCACCCACAATTCCGTCCGGCCTGAGACTAGAACTCACAACCCTTCGATTGGGAGTCCAACCCTCAAACCATTAGGCCACGTGTAAGTGAAGTGACATTCAGCCAAGTATGGTGACCCATACTCAGAATTTGTGCTCTGCATTTAACCTATCCGAAATGCACACACACAGAGCAGTGAGCACACACACACACACACACACACTGTGAGCACACACCCGGAGCAGTGGGCAGCCATTCAGTGTTAATTTTGACAGCAAATTCGGATTTAGTCTTAGTCTTTTGAATAACACACCATTTAGTTTTAGTAACATTTTAGTCATCTGAAATGTTTTAGTCTTAGTCTAGTTTTAGTCGACTAAATATTATAAGAGTTTTAGTCTTAGTCTAGTCTTAAGTCTTTGTCTAGTTTTTTTTAGTAGAACAAAGTCAACTTAGTTGACTTGACTAAATGTTTCCATCAGTCTGTTATGGAATGGTATTTATAAAATAAACATAATGCCAGCTCTCAATGAAAAATATACATGCTCTCTGAAAAAGATATGCATTCGTCCTGAATGATATGCAATGCATATGACATTCTTTCAAGATGAAGTACAGTATTATTGAAATAGACAACCACCTATATTATATTTGTATTGTATGTTCATTCTATTTCTTTATTTGTGCTATTTAAACAAAGTTCACATTTTTTTTCAGTTTGTTTTGTTCATTTAAAATAGCACTGCATAGTCTTCACTGTAAAGTAAAATACACAATCAAACCAAAATGTATTCAGACACCTTCAACGTTTCTTACAATATCACAGTTTATTTGCCTGTAGTTTAGAAATTGGTAATAAAATATGACTCAGGGTTAAACTGTGTCAGAACAACAAATTCATCTTGATAATGTCTGATGCAATGCTTAATTCGGTTCAGTCTGTGGTGTGAAAAGGTTGCATTAGCAATTAAAGAAAGAAACACCTTAGCAAAACATGCTCAGGTCCCTGATAATGTTTTTTTTATTTTTTTTTTATTTTTTAGTCACTAGTAAAACAATATAATCTATTCTATCTGATTTTTGGATTGACTTTGGATACATTCTTGTTAAAACTACAAAGTAATTCAATCAAGAGCAGTGAGTGATTTACTTTCATTTTCATACATTAAAGACACTGACAGCAGAGCTAGTAAATTAGGCGCGGTCACTTTAAGAGACAAATGCATCCATTATAAAGATACACATCCGATTTCTTTCCAACTCTTTACTTTCACTGAAGACAAAACTACAGACTTTTTCGAACACACTTTCCAAGACGGGTATTTCGACATATTTAGTATGTATTTGTTGACAGTACAAAAGCATAAAACTTTGAGACGCGTCTCTGCTTGCTCCCTGAACACCAGAACACGCGCTGCTGAATTGAGCTTTTTCACTTTTCGCTCTTTTTCTTATGTTTATTTAAAATGCGATTTGTATTTGTTCGTTCAGGTGCAGGAGGACGCAAACGTCCTGAAGGAGAGCTCGGTTCAGTGTTGCGCGAGTAACCAGCTGCTCAGTTCAACTTTCCCGCATCGCGGGGCTGAAGCCAACTTGATGTGTTGAATGCTCGGAGCACGTTATAAAACGTATTCTTAAAATACACATTTCTGTTTTAATAAATGCTCATATTCAAACATAGCATTACACATAAGTAGGTACAAAAATAATAAGTGATACATTTACGACCGCATAAAAATTTGGGTCGCAATGGCATTTCAAAAGGTTGCAGTGAAGTTCCCTGTGTAAACAACTTAACTGTTATGAAAACGTCCTCGAAACTGTGCGAATTTCTGCAAACTCATCTTTGTTCTCTTTTCTGTGTAACTGCTGCTTTGTTTAGCTGTTGCGCTTGCATTTGCCGCGGCTTTTAAAATGGCTCGGCTGCTTCTCCATAGATCAACCTACCCTCATAGATTCGCTCTGATTGGATCTCTTCTCCATTCGTCCCTCCCATATATTTTCGTCATATTTTTATTTGTTGACTAAAGTGTCAGTTATATTTCGTCACGTTTTTCGTCATCATATCTGACTTTTTATTTAGTTTTTATTTAGTTTTTGTCCGTGAAAAAGGTTAGTTGACGAATATTTTTCATCATAGTCTTCGTCAACGAAATTAACACTGCAGCCATTTATGCTGCGGCGCCCGGGGAGCAGTTGGGGGTTCGATGCCTTGCTCAAGGGCACCTAAGTCGTGGTATTGAAGGTGGAGAGAGAGCTGTTCATGCACTACCCCCACCCACAATTCCGTCCGGCCTGAGACTAGAACTCACAACCCTTCGATTGGGAGTCCAACCCTCAAACCATTAGGCCACGTGTAAGTGAAGTGACATTCAGCCAAGTATGGTGACCCATACTCAGAATTTGTGCTCTGCATTTAACCCATCTTAAATGCACACACACAGAGCAGTGAACACACACACACACACTGTGAGCACACACCCAGAGCAGTGGGCAGCCATTTATGCTGCGGCGCCCGGGGAGCAGTTGGGGGTTCGATGCCTTGCTCAAGGGCACCTAAGTCGTGGTATTGAAGGTGGAGAGAGAACTGTTCATGCACTACCCCCACCCACAATTCCGTCCGGCCCGAGACTAGAACTCACAACCCTTCGATTGGGAGTCCAACCCTCTAACCATTAGGCCACGACTTCCCCACAAGTGTTTTTGTTTGTTTCCTGCATTTTGAAGATGCTTGTTTTACAAACAAGGCCCAGTTTGATGACGGATTTGCATATCGTTTATTTCTTAAGGATGATACAATCCCAACGAAAAAGGGTCACGATCGTGTGTTGGAACCGCAGGTGGTGAGTAAAACTGCTTAAAATATATCTGCCTCCTTGTTAGTGCGTCCCCTCCCATGCCGGAGACCGGGGTTCGAGCCCCGCTCGGAGTGAGTCATTGCTGCTGCTGCTCTCGTTCAGTTTCAGCCTCGGGATCTGATTCTGGATCATAAATAAACGGCTGAATCTGACTGTAAGCCATGGTTTGTTTTGGATGATGGTTTTTCCCTCACGGTAATGTCACAGCTTCCACATGCTCTCAACGCAAAAGCCTACTGGCGCTCGTGATTCTTTAGCTCCGCCCACACGTCACGCCTCCAGCCGGTCGTGTTTTTCCGGGAAAAATCGGTACAGACTATATTTCTCTTATGAATATAATAAAACTAAAGACTTTTTGGAGTTATGAAGGATGCAGTACTACTCTATAGGTACTCAAGATTAACAGGATATTGAGTGAAAACGAGCATTTCACCCCCCTTTAAATCTGCTGAAGACAAAGAAGAGGATGTTGTATTCCACAGGTGCCCATTTATACCCTCAGTAGCATTACAAAATCCGCTCGTGGCAAACAAAAAACTGATGCAATACAAATAAATAAATGATAAAACTTGGCTTATTGAATATCAGATCCCTTTCTACGAAAACACTTTTTGTAAATAATTTGATCACTGATCATAATTTAGATGTGCTCTGTTTGACAGAAATCTAAAACCTGATGATTACATTATTTTAAATGAGTCCACCCCCCAAGATTACTGTTAGAAACATGAGCCGCGTCCAAAAGGCAAAGGGGGAAGTGTTGGTTCAATTTATAACAATGTTCAGGATTTCTCAGCGGGCAGGCTTCAAGTATAACTCGTTTGAAGTACTGGTGCTTCATATAACATTATCCAGAGAAACAAATGTTAATGATAAATCCCCTGTTGTGTTTGAACTTGCTACTGTACTTGCTGCCATACATACATTATTGAAGAGTTTGGTGATTTGACTTCCGAGTTAGTTCTGGCTGCAGATAAAGTTTTAATAGTTAGTTATTTTAATATCCATATTGATAATGAAAATGATGCATTGGGATCAGCATTTATAGACATTCTGAACTCTATTGGGGCTATTTAACTCTACAGGACCTAATCATTGTCGAAATCATATGCTAGATTTAATACTTTCACATGGAATTGATGTTGATGGTGTTGAAATTATGCAGCCAAGTAATGATATCTCAGATCATTACTTCGTTTTGTGCAAACTTCATATAGCAAAACATTTTAATTATACTTTACAATTCAATTCAAGTTTATTTGTAGAGCGCTTTTTACAATACAAATCGTTACAAAGCAACTTTACAGAAAATTATGTTTCTACAATATTTAGTAGTAGCTTATAAGTGGTGACGGTCAGTTTGTGCAAGTATGACAGGATTTTTCAGAAACATTGATACAAGACGTAGTCAGCCAGACGATGAACATTATTAACAGCAATTATTATATGATGCAGTCACACTTGTAGCAATATTTGTTAGTGCTGTTTGTTGATTCAGGGTTGGCATCATTTGGGGTCCTCTGAGGGTCAGCATGATCTCTTCTCAGCTGTTCTGGATCCAGACTGGAGCTTGTGTAGATCCTAGTAACCACGGGATGTAAATCCCATGGCAAAACATAGAAACAAATAGAGACATCATTAGCATAGCTGCTGTTCCAACAAAGTAAAAAAAAATATTTAATCCAAGCTTAAAATGCGCATTTGATCAGATGCAACTACACTCACAATTTAAGAGAAACATTATTTGAATGCTTGGCGAAAGAGATGTGTTTTTAATCTAGATTTAAACAGAGAGAGTGTGTCTGAACCCCAAACATTATCAGGAAGGCTATTCCAGAGTTTGGGAGCCAAATGTGAAAAAGCTCTACCTCCTTTAGTGGACTTTGCAATCCTAGGAACTACCAAAAGTCCAGCGTTTTGTGACCTTAGGGAGTGTGTTTTGGATTGTAACATGGTAGAAGGCTAGTTACAGTAGGTACAGTATATAGGTAAGTAATGATAATTTGTAACTGATACAGAACTTAATAGGTAGCCAGTGCAGAGACTGTAAAATGAGAGAGTGAGCATTACTGTTATACTATGGCACAGTACGTTTTTCTCTAACTTACTGTCCATTTTGTCAGTCATTTTGTCTAGTTCATGTGTATTTTGGGTACAAATAGCAGTTGAGATAGATCAGGCAGGTTATTTGCGAATTTGTCTTTGGTGGCTGGAGAAATAGTTCTGTCCAGACGGTAACGTTTAGCCATATAGTTAATATTAGTAATACGCAGCATGCACGATACAAGGAAATGGACTGTAAAATCATCACTTTGAGGTAGATCGATTCCATGAGATATAATTAAATCTAGTGTATGATTAAAACAATGAGTTTATTAGGTCAGTGTAAATGCAAGTCCTAATGCATCATTTGAATTATCAACGTGAATATTAAAATGTCCCATGATTAGCGCTGTATCAACTGTAACCAGTAGGTCTGAAAGGAAATCTGCTAATTCTTTTAAGAATACTGTATACGGCCCTGGTGGTCTATACACAGTAGACAGAGCAAGAGATACATTACATTTCTTTTGCATGTCTGACAGTGTAACATTAAGCAGAAGTATTTCGAATGAGTTAAACCTGTATCCTGTTTTCTGGGTAACATTGAGAATTTCACTATCGAATTTTCACACAATCAGTCTGACGGGGCTCATGCTTATAACAATTGAATCAGAATGAGCTTTATTGCCAGGTATGTTTACACATACGAGGAATTTGTTTTCGTGACAGAAGCTCCACAGTACAACAGAATGACAGCGACAGAACATAAAACACATAATAAAAGAATAAAAAATACAAATAAGTAGATAGTAATGGACAATATACAAATTGACAATTGTAGGCAGGTATATTACAAAATGCAGTTATGTATGTACATGTGTATTATGTGCAAAATTTAAGTGTATACTAAGTATGTGTGTTAGATAAATAAGTGTATGTGTATATAAATATAAAGTGTAGTGTGTTCACAGTTATTATCAGCTGTTCATAAGATGGATTGCCTGGGGGAAGAAACTGGTCCTGTGTCTGGTTGTTCTAGTGCTCAGTGCTCTGTAGCGTCGACCAGATGGCAACATTTCAAAGAGGGAGTGTGCTGGATGTGAGGGGTCCAGAGTGATTTTGACAGCCCTTTTTCTCACTCTGGATAAGTACAGTTCTTGAATAGATGGGAGAGTTGAACCGATGATTTGCTCAGCAGTCCGGACTACCCTCTGTAGTCTTCTGAGGTCAGATTTAGAAGCTGAGCTGAACCAGACAGTTACTGAAGTGCAGAGGATGGATTCAATGATGGTGGAGTAGAACTGTTTCAGCAGCTCCTGTGGCAGGTTAAACTTCCTCAGCTGGCGGAGGAAGTAGAACCTTTGCTGGGCCTTTTTCACAATGGAGTCAATGTGAATGTCCCACTTCAGGTCCTGAGAGATAGTGGTTCCCAGGAACCTGAATGACTCCACTGCAGTCACAGTGCTGTTCATGATGGTGAGTGGGGGGAGTGCAGGGGGGTTTCTCCTGAAGTCCACGATCATCTCCACTGTTTTGAGGGTGTTAAGCTCCAGGTTGTTGAGAGTGCACCAGACAGCCAGCTCTTTTACCTCCTGTCTGTAAGCAGACTCGTCACCGTCCTGAATGAGGCCGATGAGTGTGGTGTCGTCTGCAAACTTCAGAAGCTTGACAGAGGGGTCCTTAGACGTGCAATCGTTGGTGTACAGGGAGAAGAGCAGTGGGGAGAGAACGCAGCCCTGGGGAGCTCCGGTGCTGATTGTACGGGTGCTGGATGTGTATTTTCCCAGCCTCACTAGCTGCTGCCTGTCTGTCAGGATGCTGTTGATCCACTGACAGACGGAGGTGGGCACGGAGAGCTGATTTAGTTTGGGCAGGAGGAGGTTTGGGATGATCGTGTTGAAGGCCGAGCTGAAGTCCACAAACAGGATCCTCACATAAGTCCCCGGTCTGTCTAGGTGTTGCAGAACATAATGCAGTCCAATGTTTACTGCATCGTCCACAGACCTGTTTGCTCTGTAGGCAAACTGAAGAGGATCCAGCAAGGGTCCAGTGATGTCCTTCAGGTGGCCCAGCACCAGTTTTTCAAATGACTTCATGACTACAGACGTTAGAGCCACAGGCCTGTAGTCATTTAGTCCTGTAATTTTGGGTTTCTTAGGGATGGGGATGATGGTGGAACGTTCAAAGCATGAAGGGACTTCGCACAGTTCCAGCGATCTGTTGAAGATCTGTGTGAAGATGGGGGCCAGCTGGTCAGCACAGGATTTCAGACAGGCTGGTGTAACACAATCTGGGCCTGGTGCTTTTTTCCTTTTCTGCTTCCGGAAGACCTGGCGCACAGCATCCTCGCTGATCTGAATTGCAGGTGCCCCACCTGAGAGTGGGGATGCAGGAGGTGTGAATGGTGAGAGTGCTTGATTGGAGAGGTGTTCAGGATGGGTTGCAGGAGCTGTTAACGGTGTGAACGGTTGTTTGGAGAGGCATTTGGGGCTGGTTGCAGGAGTTGTGAAGGGTGTGAATGGTTGTGTGAGGAGGCGTTCAGGGCAGGTGATGGGTGTTCTTTGTGGACTAAATGGTTTGGTGGAGTGGACCATTTAGACCAAAATACTCCTTTTTGTTTTAGTCAGGTTTCAATCAAGCAGTCCGCAGAGTACATCAAAGCTATTATCTGTGATCATTTCATTTACAATAACTGCTTTGGGTGTGAGTGATCTAATATTTATGAGCCCAAACTTTAAAAATGTGTTCTTTTTTCTTTCAAAATTTGTTGTTGTTTTTGTTCAATTACTTTACATGTTTCTAGTTTAATCACGATAATATTTTTTCTAGAGCCTATATTAAATTTATATTTTGACCTCACTATTCGGGGAACAGACACAGTCTTAATAGATTGTACAGCTCTAGTACTTTAATCATTTAATTAACTGTCACTCACATTTTTGAAGAGAGACTTAAATGTGCATGATACAAAGTTTTTTATATAATTTTCTTTTTAAATAATTTTTATAATTTTTTTTATAATTCATGACTGAATTTTTTTTTACATGATTTTGATGTACCATTTACATGGTATTCCAATGTTTGAATTTAAAATTGATTTCAAACGATGAATTTCGAGATTTTAAGTTTTCAGTTGATATATAATTTCTGATGATTTCTAAAATGTCAGAGAAAAATGCAACAAAGTCGTCTTTTTTTTTAAACAAAGGTCAAAACTCCTGTTATAATGTAGATTTTTGAGAGTGCACTCTTGTCATAAATTAATCTTTTACTTTTCCTACATAATTTTTTAACAAAAAAACATTGGTAAAATAAATATTTGGGAGTCTTAGACCTTTCCAAGGATATATAGTTTGTCAAGATAAGATTAGATTTAATTGTAATATAGTGAAGTAAATGTAGGCGTCCCGTATACGGGACAGGGTGACAGTTAAAGGGTTAAGCAGGTGGAACAAAAGTCATTATAATAGTTATTTGAGAATCGTCTTGCAGGAGCGCAGCTGGAGGAAAACAAAACTAGAGGTATTTCGTATTGCTTGGCGGGAAAGTAACCTATCCTACAGAAAAGCATTAAAAACTGCTAGATCCGATTACTTTTCTTCTCTTTTAGAAGAAAACAAACATAACCCCAGGTATTTATTCAATACAGTGGCTAAATTAACGAAATATAAAGCATCAACAAGTGCTGGCATTTCCCAACATCAACAGCAGTAATGATTTTATGAACTACTTTACTTCTAAAATCGATACTATTAGAGATAAAATTGTAACCATTCAGCCGTCAGCTAAAGTATAGCATCAGACAGTGTACTATAAACCCCCCTGAGGAACAGTTCCACTCATTCTCTACTATAGGAGAGGAAGAATGTTAAATCTTAAAACTTGTTAAATCACCTAAACCAACAACATGTGTGTTAGACCCTATACCATCTAAGCTCCTAAAAGAGTTGCTTCCAGAAGTCATAGATTCTCTGACTATTAATTCCTCATTGTCATTAGGTTATGTCCCCAAAACCTTCAAACTGGTTGTTATTAAGCCTCTCATTAAAAAACCACAACTTGACCCCAAAGAACTAGTTAATTATAGACCAATCTCAAATCTCCCTTTTCTGTCCAAGATACTAGAAAAGGTGGTATCCTCACAATTATATTCCTTCTTAGAGAAAAATGGTATATGTGTGGATTTCCAGTCAGGATTTTGATCGTATCATAGCACTGATATTGCTCTTCTTAGAGTTACAAATGTGATCTGCTCTTGTGATCATCTGATCGTACACCTGCAAAGTACACCTGCAAAGCGTTAGCACTTGTTAGCTTGTCATTAGCGTTTTCTTTTCTCCTCTCCTCTCCTCTCTCACGCTGCAGTTTTCCACAAGTTCATCAAACAACCGCAGTAAGAATATTTCATCAAGCACGGTGAGTAATGGCTTCTCCTACAATTGTTATTTGCACCTCTTGCCACATGTACAGTTTATCTATCTCTGTCGCTGATGAGGGATTCACATGTGATAAATGCAGGGAAACAGTTAGGCTGACAGAGAAGATTTCAGAATTAGAGACACGCATCCAAACTTTAATTGAGGACAGTAAGAATGTTAGGGCTCTAGATATGGCTTTGGATGCGTCTAGCTCAGGGATTCCTGTACATTGTCCGGTTCCAGCAGAGCCCCTGCAGCAGGGCAACTGGGTGACGGTGAGGCAGCGTAGTCGTGGGTCAAAACACCGCTCTTCTGTTCCGATCAAAACATTAAACAGGTTCTCCCCACTCAGTGATGCACCCACTGAGAAACCTGATGAAAGTGCTCTAGTTATTGGTGATTCTATTGTACGGAACGTGAATATAGAGACACCAGCCACCATAGTCAAATGTTTACCGGGAGCCAGAGCGCCTGACATCTTGGCAAATTTAAAAGTGCTGGCTAATGCTAAACGTAAATACAGTAAGATTGTTATTCATGCCGGCGCTAATGATGTTCGACTTCGCCAGTCGGAGATCACTAAAAATAACTTTAAAGAGGTGTGTGAACTTGCAAGCACGATGTCAGACACTGTAATATGCTCTGGTCCCCTCCCTGCTTACCGTGGTGATGAGATGCATAGCAGATTGTCATCACTCAATGGCTGGATGTCTAAGTGGTGCCCACAGAATAACATAGGTTATATAGACAATTGGACGAGCTTTTGGGGCAGACCTGACCTGTTTAAAAGAGATGGTCTTCATCCCTCCTGGGGTGGCGCCACTCTTCTGTCTAGAAATATGGCAAATAGTCTTAGTGTTTATACTTGACTAACTGGGGCCCAGGTCAGGAAGCAGACAGACTGGCTAAACCGACCGTCTGCTAGCTGCCTCCCGTCACAGAGGTCAGTTAATTCTCAGCACATAGAGACTCTTTCACCTAGATATCACACTATAGAGACTGTGTCTGTTCCACGAACTAGAAAATACAAAAAACGTCCAAACCAAGTTAAGGTTAACAATTTAATTGAGGTTCAACAAATAAAAAACAAATGCAATATGGATAAACAAATGATAAAGATTGGCTTATTGAATATCAGATCCATTTCTACGAAAACACTTTTTGTAAATAATATGATAACTGATCATAATATAGATGTGCTCTGCTTGACAGAAACCTGGCTAAAACCTGATGATTACATTATTTTAAATGAGTCCACCCCCCAAGATTATTGTTATAAACACGAGCCGCGTCTAAAAGGCAAAGGGGGAGGTGTTGCTTCAATTTATAATAACGTTTTCAGGATTTCTCAGAGGGCAGGCTTCAAGTATAACTCGTTTGAAGTAATGGTGCTTCATATAACATTATCCAGAGAAACCAATGTTAATGATAAATCCCCTGTTATGTTTGTACTGGCTACTGTATACAGGCCACCAGGGCACCATACAGACTTTATTAAAGAGTTTGGTGATTTTACATCCGAGTTAGTTCTGGCTGCAGATAAAGTCTTAATAGTTGGTGATTTTAATATCCATGTCGATAATGAAAAAGATGTATTGGGATCAGCATTTATAGACATTCTGAACTCTATTGGTGTTAGACAACACGTTTCAGGACCTACTCATTGTCGAAATCATACTCTAGATTTAATACTGTCACATGGAATTGATGTTGATAGTGTTGAAATTATTCAGCCAAGTGATGATATCTCAGATCATTATTTAGTTCTGTGTAAACTTCATATAGCCAAAATTGTAAATTCTACTTCTTGTTACAAGTATCGAAGAACCATCACTTCTACCACAAAAGACTGCTTTTTAAGTTATCTTCCTGATGTATCCGAATTCCTTAGCATATCCAAAACCTCAGAACAACTTGATGATGTAACAGAAACTATGGACTCTCTCTTTTCTAGAACTTTAAATACAGTTGCTCCATTACGCTTAAGAAAGGTTAAGGAAAACAGTTTGACACCATGGTATAATGAGCATACTCGCACCCTAAAGAGAGCAGCCCGAAAAATGGAGCGCAGCTGGAGGAAAACAAAACTAGAGGTATTTCGTATTGCTTGGCGGGAAAGTAGCATATCCTACCGAAAAGCATTAAAAACTGCTAGATCTGATTACTTTTCTTCTCTTTTAGAAGAAAACAAACATAACCCTAGGTATTTATTCAATACAGTGGCTAAATTAACGAAAAATAAAGCCTCAACAAGTGTTGACATTTCCCAACACCACAGCAGTAATGACTTTATGAACTACTTTACTTCTAAAATCGATACTATTAGAGATAAAATTGCAACCATTCAGCCGTCAGCTACAGTTTCGCATCAGACAGTGCACTATAGACCCCCTGAGGAACAGTTCCACTCATTCTCTACTATAGGAGAGGAAGAATTGTATAAACTTGTTAAATCATCTAAACTTACAACATGTATGTTAGACCCTATACCATCTAAGCTCTTAATAGAGGTGCTTCCAGAAGTCATAGGTCCTCTTCTGACTATTATTAATTCCTCATTGTTATTAGGACATGTCCCCAAAACCTTCAAACTGGCTGTTATTAAGCCTCTCATAAAAAAGCCACAACTTGACCCCAGAGAACTAGTTAATTATAGACCAATCTCGAATCTCCCTTTTCTGTCCAAGATACTAGAAAAGGTGGTATCCTCACAATTATATTCCTTCTTAGAGAAAAATGGTATATGTGAGGATTTCCAGTCAGGATTTAGACCGTATCATAGTACTGAAACTGCTCTCCTTAGAGTTACAAATGATCTGCTCTTATCATCTGATCGTGGGTGTATCTCTCTATTAGTTTTATTGGATCTTAGTGCTGCGTTTGACACAATTGACCACAACATTATTTTGCATAGACTTGAACACTTTGTTGGCATCAGTGGAAGTGCATTAGCATGGTTTAAATCGTACTTATATGACCGCCATCAGTTCGTAGCAGTGAATGAAGATGTATCATATCGATCACAAGTGCAGTATGGAGTACCTCAAGGCTCAGTTCTAGGGCCGCTACTCTTCACGCTTTATATGTTACCCTTGGGAGATATCATCAGGAAACATGGTGTTAGCTTTCACTGTTATGCTGATGATACGCAGCTCTATATTTCCTCGCAGCCCGGTGAAACACACCAATTTGAAAAACTAATGGAATGCATAGTCGATATAAAAAATTGGATGAAGAGTAATTTCTTACTGCTAAATTCAGAAAAAACAGAGGTGTTAATCATAGGGCCTAAAAACTCTACTTGTAATAACCTAGAACACTGTCTAAGACTTGATGGTTGCTCTGTCAATTCTTCGTCATCAGTTAGGAACCTAGGTGTGCTACTTGATCGCAATCTTTCCTTAGAAAGCCACGTTTCTAGCATTTGTAAAACTGCATTTTTCCATCTCAAAAATATATCTAAATTACGGCCTATGCTCTCAATGTCAAATGCAGAAATGTTAATCCATGCATTTATGACTTCAAGGTTAGACTATTGTAATGCTTTATTGGGTGGTTGTTCTGCACGCTTGGTAAACAAACTACAGCTAGTCCAAAATGCAGCAGCAAGAGTTCTTACTAGAACCAGGAAGTATGACCATATTAGCCCGGTCCTGTCCACACTGCACTGGCTCCCTATCAAACATCGTATAGATTTTAAAATATTGCTTATTACTTATAAAGCCCTGAATGGTTTAGCACCGCAGTATTTGAATGAGCTCATTTTACATTATACTCCTCTACGTCCGCTACGTTCTCAAAACTCAGGCAATTTGATAATACCTAGAATATCAAAATCAACTGCGGGCGGCAGATCCTTTTCCTATTTGGCGCCTAAACTCTGGAATAACCTACCTAACATTGTTCGGGAGGCAGACACACTCTTGCAGTTTAAATCTAGATTAAAGACCCATCTCTTTAACCTGGCATACACATAACATACTAATATGCTTTTAATATCCAAATCTGTTAAAGGATTATTAGGCTGCATTAATTAGGTAAACTGGAACCGGAACACTTCACATAACACCGTACTTTCTACATCATTAGAAGAATGGCATCTACGCTAATATTTGTCTGTTTCTCTCTTGTTCCGAGGTCACCGTGGCCACCAGATCCAGTCTGTGTCCAGATCAGAGGGTCACTGCAGTCACCCGGATCCAGTACGTATCCAGACCAGATGGTGGATCAGCACCTAGAAAGGACCTCTACTGCCCTGAAAGACAGCGGAGACCAGGACAACTAGAGCCCCAGATACAGATCCCCTGTAAAGACCTTGTCTCAGAGGAGCACCAGGACAAGACCACAGGAAACAGATGATTCTTCTGCACAATCTGACTTTGCTGCAGCCTGGAATTGAACTACTGGTTTCGTCTGGTCAGAGGAGAACTGGCCCCCCAACTGAGCCTGGTTTCTCCCAAGGTTTTTTTCTCCATTCTGTCACCGATGGAGTTTCGGTTCCTTGCCGCTGTCGCCTCTGGCTTGCTTAGTTGGGGTCACTTCATCTACAGCGATATCGTTGACTTGATTGCAAATTAAAACAGACACTATTTCAACTGAACAGAGATGACATCAATGAATTCAATGATGAACTGCCTTTAACTATCATTTTGCATTATTGAGACACTGTTTTCCAAATGAATGTTGTTCAGTGCTTTGGCGCAATGTATTTTGTTTAAAGCACTATATAAATAAAGGTGATTGATTGATTGATCGTGGTTGTATCTAGTGCTATTCGGTCTTAGTGCTGTGTTTGACACAATTGACCACAACATTCTTTTGCATAGACTTTAACACTTTGTTGGCATCAGTGGAAGTGCATTAACAATGGTTTAAATCATACTTAAATGACCGCCATCAGTTCGTAGCAGTGAAAAAAGATGTATCATATCGATCACAAGTGCAGTATGGAGTACCTAAAGGCTTTGTACTAGGGCCGCTACTCTTCACGCTTTATATGTTACCCTTGGGCGATATCATCAGGAAACATAGTGTTAGCTTTCACTGTTATGCTGATGATACTCAGCTCTATATTTATTCATGTCCCAGTGAAACACACCAATTTGAAAAACGAATGGAATGCATAGTCGATATAAAAAACTGGATGACGAGTTATTTCTAAAGGCGGTCGCACACCGGACACTGTGCTGCTGAAAATGTAACCAAACACTTCGTAATGTTTTATTTAAATGAAACAAGTGTGCTGTACTTTAATTTCAGTTTCAGTTTATAACATCTGGGTTTTTTAATATAAAACTATGCGGATGGCGCTCTGTGGCGCGGCAGAAATTTGAACAGCGTTCTGTGTCGTAGCTGGGCGCCGCAGACAGACGCCGAATGGCGCCGCCGGTGTGTGTACACCCATAGAGAATAATGTGTTCGAATTTTAAAGACGTGGCGCGACGCGGCGCTGCGCTTCTCGTCCGGTGTGCGACCCCCTTAAGACTTGGTGGCTGCTCTGTCAATTCTTCGTCATCAGTTAGAAACTTAGGTGTGCTATTTGATAGCAATCTTTCCTTAGAAAGTCACGTTTCTAGCATTTGTAAAACTGCATTTTTCCATCTCAAAAATATATCTAAATGACAGCCTATGCTCTCAATGTCAAATGCAGAAATGTTAATCCATGCATTTATGACCTCAAGGTTAGATTATTGTAATGCTTTTTAAGGTGGTTGTTCTGCATGCTTAGTAAACAAACTACAACTAGTCCAAAATGCAGCAGCAAGAGTTCTTACTAGAACCAGGAAGTAGGGATGTCCTGATCAGTTTTTTTTTTTGCCCTCTAGTCCAAGTCCTTTGATTTTGATCAAATCGATCCAATACATAAAAAACAAACAAAAAAAAAAACAAGTAGAGTGAAAAAAAAAAAACAGATCCAGGATGTTCAATAAATTACATTTTGAAATATATTCAATTATAAAACAGCTATTTTAAATATTTTAAAATTGTACTGTTTTGCTGTACTTTGGAACAAATAAATGCAGGCTTGGGGAACATAAGAGACTTCTTTAAAAAAAAAAAACATTAACAAGCTTACTGTTCAAAAACTTCTGACTGGTAGTATAGGCAACCTACATTTTTCTCTAATTTCTAGCTTTTAATTAGCTTAGAAATCTATAAATGCTGGACAATAATAAATAATAATGATTTGTTTATATACTACAAACACTGTTTATCATATAAGGCAGAATAGTTTCTATACTGTAATAAATGCAATGTCAATTAGCACTGTATTGTTCATATACTTTATTTATCACCTGCTGGAGATGACTTGAAAAACAATTTATTGTCGTGATCGTATATTAATGTCGTGTTTGCATAAGTTTCTGTTTTCCTCTGAAAACCACAGAGATAGCTGTACATTTTTGTCCATTTTAGGAATTTCCTGATATGACTATCAGCACAAGAGCACCCTCCGGCTTCTAGTATGAATGAAACACACACTGCATGAGAGTTAAGCGCTTTGTGATGTTCATCTCGCTGTATTCTGGGCCCGAATTAAATATCAGGTCATGCGCAGACTATCCTGTCTCTTTGAGTTTGAATCTACAGTATTGTTCAAAATAATAGCAGTACAATGTGACTAACCAGAATAATCAAGGTTTTTCGTATATTTTTTTATTGCTACGTGGCAAACAAGTTACCAGTAGGTTCAGTAGATTCTCAGAAAACAAATGAGACCCAGCATTCATGATATGCACGCTCTTAAGGCTGTGCAATTAGTTGAATTAGTTGAAAGGGGTGTGTTCAAAAAAATAGCAGTGTTGCATTCAATCACTGAGGTCATCAATTTTGTGAAGAAACAGGTGTGAATCAGGTGGCCCCTATTTAAGGATGAAGCCAACACTTGTTGAACATGCATTTGAAAGCTGAGGAAAATGGGTCGTTCAAGACATTGTTCAGAAGAACAGCGTACTTTGATTAAAAAGTTGATTAGAGAGGGGAAAACCTATAAAGAGGTGCAAAAAATGATAGGCTGTTCAGCTAAAATGATCTCCAATGCCTTAAAATGGAGAGCAAAACCAGAGAGACGTGGAAGAAAACGGAAGACAACCATCAAAATGGATAGAAGAATAACCAGAATGGCAAAGGCTCAGCCAATGATCACCTCCAGGATGATCAAAGACAGTCTGGAGTTACCTGTAAGTACTGTGACAGTTAGAAGACGTCTGTGTGAAGCTAATCTATTTTCAAGAATCCCCTGCAAAGTACCTCTGTTAAAAAAAAAGGCATGTGCAGAAGAGGTTACAATTTGCCAAAGAACACATCAACTGGCCTAAAGAGAAATGGAGGAACATTTTGTGGACTGATGAGAGTAAAATTGTTCTTTTTGGGTCCAAGGGCCACAGGCAGTTTGTGAGACGACCCCCAAACTCTGAATTCAAGCCACAGTACACAGTGAAGACAGTGAAGCATGGAGGTGCAAGCATCATGATATGGGCATGTTTCTCCTACTATGGTGTTGGGCCTATTTATCGCATACCAGGGATCATGGATCAGTTTGCATATGTTAGAATACTTGAAGAGGTCATGTTGCCCTATGCTGAAGAGGACATGCCCTTGAAATGGTTGTTTCAACAAGACAATGACCCAAAACACACTAGTAAACGGGCAAAGTCTTGGTTCCAAACCAACAAAATTAATGTTATGGAGTGGCCAGCCCAATCTCCAGACCTTAATCCAATTGAGAACTTGTGGGGTGATATCAAAAATGCTGTTTCTGAAGCAAAACCAAGAAATGTGAATGAATTGTGGAACGTTGTTAAAGAATCATGGAGTGGAATAACAGCTGAGAGTGCCACAAGTTGGTTGACTCCATGCCACACAGATGTCAAGCAGTTTTAAAAAACTGTGGTCATACAACTAAATATTAGTTTAGTGATTCACAGGATTGCTAAATCCCAGAAAAAAAAAATGTTTGTACAAAATAGTTTTGAGTTTGTACAGTCAAAGGTAGACACTGCTATTTTTTTGAACACACCCCTTTCAACTAATTGCCCAATTGCACAGCCTTAAGAGCGTGCATATCATGAATGCTGGGTCTTGTTTGTTTTCTGACAATCTACTGAACCTACTGGTAACTTGTTTGCCACGTAGCAATAAAAAATATACTAAAAACCTTGATTATTCTGGTTAGTCACATTGTACTGCTATTATTTTGAACAATACTGTATATTTATTCACATCAGCTCTTGAAAACAAAGTGATGTCATGCCGCACATGTTGCGGTTTCTGTGTGGAGTCAAAAGGGTCTAACTCTGTGCCACCGCATAACTAAAGATGTATTTATAAATATTGAGAATATATATACACATCCGAGTCCTGAACAGGAGGTAACGTTCGATTCCGATTGAGTCTGAAACCACACGATCGGGCACGATTTCCGATCACCTGATTGGATCTGGACATCCCTACCAGGAAGTATGACAATATTAGCCCAGTCCAGTCAATACTGCAAAATATTGCTTATATAGCTCCTGTTACATTATAATCCTCCTCGTCCGCTGCGTTTTCAAAACTCAGTTTGATAATACCTTGAATATCAAAATCAACTGCGGGCGGCAGATCCTTTTCCTATTTGGCGCCTAAACTCTGGAATAACCTACCTAGCATTGTTCGGGAGGCAGACACACTCTTGCATTTTAAATCTAGATTAAAGACCAATCTCTTTAACCTTTAACACATAACATACTAATATGCTTCTAATATCCAAATCCGTTAAAGGATTTTTAGGCTGCATTAATAAGGTAAACCGGAACTGGGAACACTTCCCATAACACCTGATGTACTTGCTACATCATTAGAAGAAGGGCATCTATGCTAATATTGGTTTCTCTCTTATTCCGAGGTCACTGTAGCCACCAGATCCAGTATGTATCCAGACCAGATGGTGGATCAGCACTTAGAAAGGACCTCTACAGCCCTGAAAGACAGCGGAGACCAGGACAACTACAGCCCCAGATACAGATCCCCTGTAAAGATCTGGTCTCAGACGACAACCAGGAGAAGACCACAGGAAACAGATGATTCTTCTGCACAATCTGACTATGTGTAACCTGGAATTGAACTGCTGGTTTCGTCTGGTCAGAGGAGAAATGGCCCCCGGACTGAGCCTGGTTTCTCCCAAGGTTTTTTTCCTCCATTCTGTCACCGATGGAGTTTTGGTTCCATGCTGCCTGTCGCCTCTGGCTTGCTTAGTTGGGGTCACGTCATCTACAGCAATATCGTTGACTTGATTGCAAATTAATGCACAGACTGAACAGAGATGACATCATTAAACTGAACAGATCACATCATTAAATTCAATGATGTACTTCCTTTAACTGTCATTTTGCATTTTGACACACTGTTTTCCTATTGAATATTGTTAAGTTGCGTTTTTTAAAAACGTTATATAAATAAAGGTGACTTGACTATGGATTACATCATGGGCTACAACTGCCAATGTCAAGTTCATTGTCATTTTTTCATTCATGCATCAGACACCGGTCATGCTGACAGCGTTCCCCTAGCGCCCTCTAGAGGACACAGCATGGATTTCCCTTTTGAAAGGGAACAATAAAAGTCCTTCATATTAACATAAAAGGTTGTTCCCCATTTTTACACTCTACATATTATCTGCTTGATACACTGCTTAAAGGTATATTTGTTCAGAATGTGTAGTTTTACTAATTTACTAGCTAATAAAAAATATATACAAATGTGTATGTGTTCAATAATTCAGTGTTGTATTTAAAAAATATCCATATAAATATTATAATATGCATTTGTATTATTTTGATGTAGTGACACAATTTTGCACCAAAATTTTGTAGTGACACAATTTTGCATTATGTAATGATATCATCATACAATGACGCCACAACATCATTTTTACCACAGCAACCTCTCTTACTCAGAGGGCGTGCAAGATGGCAGCCAGTAAGGTTCACCTCATAGTTTTTTTGTCTAATGAATTAATCAATCTCAAGGCTAAATGTAAAATCTGATTAATTAACAAATAAATGACCCAGATAGTTGCTGTAAATTGAACTTTGTATCTGACCCAAAAAGACTGCATTGAATGGCGGAAAAATGAAAAGAGAGGGAGAGTAAAGCCAAAGAAAAAGGCCTAAAAAAGCTGCTTATAAAGATGAAAAACAAAGACAATGAAGTGCACATCTGTTGTATTGAACCTCAAACAATGTACACATATGTTGTGCAAAGCGGCATTACAGTTCCTTTACCGGATTTGGCCCCCAGCACCCCTGATCTGAAGAAAAGCAGAGGTGAACCGTCCCTTTCTGAAATTCAAGAAAACATTATAAGATGCATAAATGAAACAGTCAACGGATTAGAGGAGCTCTTATGGGTAAATATGGTGGACATTGAAGCTTTAAAGAAAACTACGTAATTCCTCTTCAACTGAGTAAAATATGTGAAAGATGACATAAAAAATTTGAATGCGATGCACTTGGAAAAACAATGTCTGAGATAGACTCAAGACTGAACGAGATCGAATAGTACAAAAGAAGATGGAATTTGACCGTACGCTCTGGAGCAGTCAGGTGAGGACGTAAAGACAAAGCTTGTGGATATTTGTTATGCAGTTCTTTTCACTTCATTTGAGCAGAAGTTCTATTTCAGCTCTGGTTTTCTCAGAAAACTGTAAACTGACAAACCTGAGCATTGAAACTCTGACATAAGTTTTAATTCATAAGACATAAGACACATCTTTCACGTTGGCAAGTTTTGCACTTAAATGTCAGGGAAATTCATGATTTTTTTTTTGCGGGAAATTTAAATGTGACATATTCAAGAAACACATGCATCTTTGTAAGATTACAGACATAAAGTCAATGGGCGGATTATTTATGGATGTCATATGGGATTAATCGAGTAGCTGATGTTGCAATCTTAAAAGGTACATTTAAGGGGAAAATAATTTGATGGATAATGTTGGTAATTGAAAAGAATGCGGAATGGTTTATTTTGGGGAATATATATATGCTGGTAATTTTACCACCAAAGTAACAGGTCTGTTCTTTCAGAATTTTATAATTTATGTTCTACTTTTGACTTGGTTGATATATAGAAACATAAGTGTCCAGAAAAAATTCAGTTAACATGGTGTAAAAAAAAAAAAAATCTCTCTCAACAGTCACGTACAGACTATTGGACTATTTCAAGGAATTTAATCAATGAGGTTTCCATAGAGCCTTCAGTTCTCACAGATCACAAAGCTGATTTTTCTCATTAAATAGTCAAGTCACCATTATTTATATAGTGCATTAAACAAAATACATTGCGTCAAAGCAACTGAACAACATTCATTAGGAATACAATGTGTCAATAATGCAAAATGACAGTTAAAGGCAGTTCATCATTGAATTCATTTATGTCATCTCTGTTCAGTTTAAACAGTGTCTGTGCTTTCATTTGCAATCAAGTCTGGGAGAAACCAGGCTCAGTTGGGGGGCCAGATCTCTTCTGACCAGATGAAACCAGCAGTTCAATTTCAGGCTGCAGCAAAGTCAGAATGTGCAGAAGAAAAATTATGAAGAATAAATGTTATTTGTGTGGTCTTGTCCTGGTGGTCATCTGAGACAAGGTCTTTACAGGGGATCTGTGTTCGGGGCTCTAGTTGTCCTGGTCTCCGCAGTCTTTTTAGGGCTGAAGAGGTCCTTTCTAGGTGCTGATCCACCATCTGGTCTGGATACGTACTGGATCCGGGTGACTGCAGTGACCCTCTGATCTGGATACAGACTGGATCTGGTGGCTATGGTGACCTCGGAATAAGAGAAATAAGAGAGATTAATATTTGCGTAGATGCCATTCTTCTAATGATGTAGCAAGTACATCGGGTGTTATGGGAAGTGTTCCCGGCTCCGTTTTATCTAATTAATGCAGCATAAAAATCCTTTAACGGATTTGGATATTATAAGCATATTAGTGTGTTGTGTGTAAACCAGGTTAAAGAGATGGGTATTTAATCTAGATTTAAACTGCAAGAGTGTGTCTGCCTCCCAAACAATGTTAGGTAAGTTATTCCAGAGTTTAGGTGCAAAATAGGAAAAGGATCTGCGACCCGCAGTGGATTTTGATATTCTAGGTATACAACGAAATCTAAAGATGTTCAAAACTGTACGTACTGGAAAATAAATCAGAATATATTGACTGACAGATGTGCAGTTTAGAGATGAATCAAAAAACGCTTTTGGTACAAATTGGGAATTTATGAAGTATACAATCAGAACTTTAGTCATAAGGAGAGGAAAAGAAATAGCAAAACACAGACAAGAAAATGAAGAAAGAAATTATAAACGAAATTATAACCCTTTATGAAAATTATAATGTAGATCAAGAAAAGAAAAATAAATGTCTACAATTGAATTTAGATTTAGATAAAATATATGAATATAAAGCAAATTTTGCTTTCATAAGTTCAAAAAAGAAAAGAAAACATACAAAATACTTTTTAACATGGAAAAAGGAATGTAGTGTTACGTTCATGGACTTTCTGTTTCCTTATTTGGACTTTCCTGTTCTTGTTTTGTTAATTGATTGATCCCCACCTGTCTCCAGTTCCCTGATTACCTCCTGTGTGTTCAAATACCCTGTCTGTTCAGTTCTTCCTCGTCCATGATTAATGTAGTAGTGTTGTATATGGTCTATGTAATCTCTATTGATGTTCAGTAAACTCCTCTTTTGATTAATACCCTCCTCGAGCATTGATCTCTACGCTATCATACACACGACTGTAACGGGTAGAACTTACATCTATGGTCAAATTGATTATTAATGGACAGTTAACAGAACATTTTAAAGAAATTTCAAAATGCACAGCTGAGTTTTATGAGAAATTATATTCCTTTGATAAGTTCACAGTCTTCTTGAAATCTATTAAAAATGACATAAAAAGATAAATGAGTATTCTCGTAAAAAAAAAAGTGCAACCAGGAGATTTCTTTAAATGAAGTATTTCACTATATTGACAAACTAAAAAAAGACAATAAGTCACCTGGAAATTTGAATTTTATAGTGAATTTTATAAATATTTTCAAGAAGACTCATCACTTTTTTTGTTAGGTGAATTTAGAGAACCTAACAAGGTTGTTAACCAAATTTGCCCAGCATGGCACAGCCAGGGTCACACCCTGGAGCCAGGCTCAGGGCAGGGGCTCTAATGCGGGTGCCTGGTGGTCGGGCCTTCCCTCATGGGGCCCGGCTGGGCTTAACCTAATCAATGTGGGACCGACCTCCCATGGACCCACCATCTGTGGAAGGAATCGTAAGGGGCTGGTGCATTGTGGATCGGGCAGCAGTTGAAGACAGGGGTCCCGACGACCCAATCTCTGGACATGGAAACTGGCATTAGGGACATGTAATGTCACCTCTCTGGCGGGGAAGGAGCCTGAGATTGTGCGGGAGGTTGAGAGGTGCAGACTGGAGATAGTTAGGCTCACCTCCACGCACAGCTTGGGTTCTAGAATCACGCCCACATGATTTCTTCTCGGCTTTTTGCAGATGATGTTGTCATGAGGGCTTCATCAGGCCAGGACCTTCAGCATGCGCTGAGACAGTTTGCAGCCGAGTGTGAAGCGGCTGGGATGAGAATCAGCATCTCCAAAATCTGAGGCCATGGTTCTCAGCTGGAAAAGAGTGGCATGTCCACTTCAGGTTGGAGGAGAGCTCCTGCCTCAAGTGGAGGAGTTCAAGTATCTTGGGTTCACAAGTGAGGGAAGGATGTAGCGGTTGATTGACAGGCAGATATGCAGTGATGCAGTCGATGTACCTGTCTGTTGTGGTGAAGAACCTTGATTTACCGGTCAATTTACGTTCCTACTCTCACCTATGGTCATGAGCTGTGGGTCATGACCGAAAGGACAAGATCCCAGATACAGACGGCCAAAGTTAGTTTTCTCTGCAGGTTGGCAGGGCGCTCCCTTAGAGATAGGGTGAGGATCTTGGCCACTCCTCCTCCACATCGAGAGGAGCCAGCTGAGGTGGCTGTTCCAGATGCCTCCTGGATGCCTTCCTAGGGAGGTGTTCCGGGCACGTCCCACCGGGAGGAGGTCCTGGGGAAGACAGAGGACACGCTGGAGGGACTATGTCTCTCGGCTGGCCTGGGAATGCCTCAGTATCCCCCTGGAAGAGCTGGAGGAAGTGTCTAGGGAGAGGGAAGTCTGGGCACCTCTGCTTGGACTGCTGCCCTTGCGACCCGGCTCCTGATAAGCGGAAGTAGATGGATGGATGATTGAATAACTAATTTAGTATAGATAATATATATTTTTTTCATATAAAATGGCTATACAATGGCTGTAACAGCTCAACTAAATTATCATATGGAACATCATCCAGGTTTCAAATATGTAGAGGTATACTTCAGAGCTGCCCCATTTCTCAGTTTATATTTACTTACTTGTAACGCAAACCATCATATTAAAAAGAGATACATTTTCTGGAATTAGACTTTTAGAGAAAGAGTTAAATAGTTCTCAATTAGCAAACAACACTGCCATTTTTTAAAGATGCAACTGAGATTAAAGTGCCTTAATATTTAAGAACAAATAGATAAATAACTACTTGAACTCTAAAGACAAAATATCCTCCCTGAATTAATTTGCTAAATTAAGGGGGTTTAAAACATTTTTGAGGTGTAATTCTGATGTAAACAAGGTTCCAATAAAGCTTTCTTTTTTCATAAACAGGTTTTTTTATTATTATTATGGATGCTAATTTTTAAGCATAAATATTCTCCACGCAAATCTGTGATTTGAAACAAATATATTACGTTTAAAAATAATCTTTATTTTAAAGAAATTGGTACTACAATGGTATAATCTTGGTGAGGCAGTTAAGAAAAATGGACAGCTCTTTAATTACTGTGAATTCCTGAAACATTATAAGATCCATGTAACGGCTAAGGAGTTTGCAGTAGTATTTGATGCCATTCCCATTGGTCTTATTCAACTTTTATCAGGGACTAGATCTTCTGAGCCCATTCTCTTATATATAGATCAGTTAAGTATTAATGGTGTGAAAATTATAGATAAAAATGTAATAACTTTTTACTGACAGACATTCTTTTTGATTAATAAAATGTAAAGGCAATATTTAATGTTTTCTGAGTTTGTCAAATCACAGAAAAACGTATTGATCACTCAACCAAATCTGAATGATGAAAATCCAAATAAATAAAATAAGTGATCAAAATCTCTCATTCCGCTACAGCCTAGTATGTTACTAACAGTACTGACAACTCGCGAGTGAACTGATGCAAATGTGCTCTAGTTGATTGTTTAGGGGAGGGGCCATGGCTCACGAGCTTCTTCTTTCAAAATAAATGTAAAGACATTTAATGATGTCCTAAAGGCTGATTTATACTTCTACATTGAACCTACACCGTAGCCTACGCATAGACTCACTTACGCCGTAGCCTGCCGTGCACCTCTCCAAAAATCTAACAGCGAGTCAATTCTACGCGGACTGCAAGCGCTGTGATTGGTCTGCTAGAATCCTTTCAGTTGATTTACTTGAGTTTTGGGTGTGTTTGGCCCAATTCCAATTCTACCCCTTACACCCCTTCCCATTTCCCCTACCCCTCCGTTTCGCATGTTCACGTCTCGATTCTCTTTTGGTTGGAGGGGTAGTGGTAAGGGGAAGGGCCAGATAGCCCTTCACATGAAGATTTTTCAGGACCACACTTCAAACGAAATGTTTGCAAAAAAATCGCTGATATTTGCTAATGTCACATCATTACAGACTGCATAATAGTGCCACAGCATATGTCTGATTAGGGCGATAACTACCGTAGACTAATCCCCCCAATAATTAGAAATCGCTAACCCATTTTCTCAAATATTGCTTATTCGAGAGAGAGCGAGAGAAAAATGGAGGTTGCATGTATTCGTGTCTGTTCGTTTATCTTTTTAGAGTGAGTTTACAGCGATTGTATCCTCTCGTCGCTGGAAAATATAATGTAGCGATTCAGTATTTAAACTATTTAATAAAAGTCGTTTAACTGAAAAGTCGTGGGGCGTTGACATGTTTATTCTCTCCTGAAAGTGTGAGCTACGCGATTTCTGATGTGTGTGTGTGTGTCAGTAAGCAGCTCATTAACGATGACATCATGGTAGTGGTGTCCCAATCCTTAGGGGAATATCTTCTCCCCTACCCCTTGACACTCTGTTTTAAGGTACAAGGGGAAGGGGTAGGCGGAGAGGTAGGGGAAGGGGTATAAAATAGAATTGGGATTGGGCCTTTATGTGCACATATTTTTATGTTACATTTTATTATATAAAATAAAAACAAAGCAAAGAACAAATGTCTTATCATAGGGCTTTGCAAAAAATCGAATGCGATTTTCATGCACATCTCATCAGTAAAGACGCTCCTGTAATCAGAAGTATATCTCAAGCACTTGCGTTCAGATCAGGGTTGCCAGGTTTTCACAACAAATCCTGCCCAGTTGCTTCTTAAAACTAATCCAAAACTAGTCCAATCGCGTTTCCGGGAGGTTCCCCGATAAAAATTGCTTCCCAGGGTTAAAATATACATTTTTTGGAAGGGTTGCCTTGGTAAAATTTGCATTTTAGGGGCTAAATATCACATTATTTGTATTACGGTTGCTTCAAACCGCAGACATGAATGCCATCTTTTCTTGTTCAGTTGTTGTCTCCTTTAGTAGTTTTATATAATGATTTAATTATTTGATATTTATTTGCCGCCATCATGGCTATAATGCCATAATGGCTATAATGAACTGCCTTTAACTATCATTTTGCATTAATGAGACACTGTTTTCCAAATGAATGTTGTTCAGTGCTTTGACGCAATGTATTTTGTTTAAAAAAAATTAATTTAACATTGCTTCTGTATGCCTACATATGCATGTGTTTTCTTAGAATTGCTGTGTGGTTCAGAAGGGTGACACCTGGGGGGAAAACAGATGTCTGAGAATGACCTGAGAGGGTCATTGGGCCATATAGTGGGGGGACAATGTCTGGGGATGACCCGAGGGGGTCACCTAAGTCCTAAATGAGTGAGAAACCGCCCATAGAGAGTGTTCCTTGTTATGTGTGGAAAGTTACAGCTGTTCAGACTGTATAACCTTGGAAGCAGCAGAGGTATATAAGGTGGAGGACTGCCCTCTTCCTGGGTCGGTTTCACTCTGCAGTAACTCAGTGTTGCTGTATGACTGTCTGACCTTCTTTGCAAAGAATAAAAGCTTTCTTTTAATTATACCTGAGAATGAGTCTGTCTCTTATGCTGATGAGAGTTAATTTAAATTTTGCAACGACACACTATATAAATAAAGGTGATTGATAATCAGAGAAAATTTATAAGAGACACGCCACTGCCTCAATCCATACAACTATATAAGGAAAACCCGTAACGGCAAAGATGGTGGTTGTATGCACATGTCCCGCCCCTCCCGCTGGAAAGCCAATCATCTGTTTTTAACAGTCAAGCTGGGAAACATTTAAGCCTATCGTCTGGTCCCACTGATGCATGCGCACAGGTGAGGTTTTGTGAAAGCGAAGATGATTTGGTGACAGCAAGTTGTGGTGTATGCAAGATCAGATGGAATCCACATAGAAGTGGGTGATAATGCGAAGGCACGAGACTACCAGTTAAAGCATTTTATATCGACCACAAATGTGTTACCTTACATTCTAAGTAAAAGAAACCTGGATTCTGGATAGAGTCGTAAATGAAGTTGGTGTCATTAACCCTTGCGCATGCGTAGTAAAAGTATAACCTGTGGGGGATAAGGTGTTTTAAACCTTATTTTGGTGCAAAGCGATTTTTTTTTTTTTCAGCGATTACTATCATATTTTACTGTTGTTTCTATACATGCAGTTTTTATGTCCCAGTGACCAGTGAAAGTGCAGTTCTGACTCTCTGACCATTCATTTAGATAGTAGCCTGGTCTTGTTAGTCTGAAATAGCTACCCGAAGGCAAGATGACTGAATGGCACAACTTGCCTAAAAGGACTTTGCTATAATGCTTCTCTGTTGAGCCTCTTCTTCATTGGCTTTTGTTGTGGTATTGCGGGTTACACTAGCAAGATGCCCGTGGACACTGCAGACTAGTGGTTTGCATGTGTACTGTACATCGATGTGGACAATGATGCAGAAGTATAAATGAAAATGGATGTTTAGTAGGGCTGTGAATCTTTGGCAAGGCAGCGATTCGATTACGATTCATAGGTTTTCTATTCGATTCAAGAACGATTTTTGCTAATTTAGAATGATTCAATTCGATTCACAATTAAATTTGATTAGATTATAACGATTTGACTCTGCATTCTTTAAGTGCATTCACGGGATTATTTAAATGCTTCTACTAAATTCCATAAAAAGCCATAATTTCAGAAGTGACAGAAATATCAAATACTTTAATTTTATGTATGTAGTCTATATAATAATAATAATTATTATTATTATTATTATATTTTTTTAAAAAGTACTTTTAATTAGCTGTAATAAATCAAATACCCTGCTGGACAATAATCAATCATCAGCAGCAGCTGAATCGACTCACCTCTCTCACCGAAGAGATGATCCGAACCCTCCAATCACTCCGCCTGCAAACCCCGGAGGGAAACATTCCAGCAGCACCTCAACCTCAACAAATGGCCGCCGCCGTGACCACACCTCCCGCTTCAGTAAGCCCGCGCTTGGCGTTCCCAGGAAAATTCGATGGATCACCAGCCAGATGCAAGGGGTTCCTATTACAATGTTCGATGTTCGTTAACCAACAGCCCTCGTTATATCCCACAGAGGACAGCCGAATTTCGTTTGTGTGCTCTTTGCTCACGGGGAGAGCACTAGATTGGGCCACAGCCATCTGGAACGGGGATCGATCAGTTTTCACCACCTTTCCAGCATTTCTACGCCGATTCAGAGAGGTTTTCGAACATCCCGCTGGAGGAAAGGAGGTTGGTGAACAGCTTATTGCACTCCGTCAAGGAGGAGGAACGGCCGCGGATTATGCCCTTTCATTCCGCACCCTAGCTGCACAAACTGGCAGGCCAGACGACCCTTTACGCCTACACTTCAGGAGGGGACTGGATGCTGAGCTGCAGACCGAACTAGCCTGCCGAGACGAGGGCAAAACTCTCGAACAGCTCATCGATCTGTCCATCAAGGTAGACAATCTGATTCGGGCACGTCGGCCTCGATACCGAACTTCATCATTCACCCCAGTCAACAGCTCAAGCCCGGATCCAGAACCCATGCAAATCGGAGTTACCCGATTAAACGAGGAGGAAAAGTCACGCAGGCGACAGCACAACCTGTGTTTATACTGTGGCTTGGCCGGACATCTACGGGCTTCATGCCCCACTCGACCGCCGCGACATTCAGCTGCGGTGAGTTATCCCTCTAGAACTTCTTCAATGTTGGAGATACCAGTCATGTTATATGTTCAGGGAGTTGGCATCGAGGTGAGGGCATTGATTGATTCCGGAGCTGGGGGAAATTTTATTGATACCACTTTCATGGAGACTCATAACATCCCATGTATTCCTTGTACTTCTCATTTGGCAGTGGCAGCCCTAGATGGACGACCGCTGGGCTCCGGTCGCATCCAAACCATCACTGAGGAGTTAGAACTCACCGTCGGGGTCCTCCATTCTGAAAAGATCCACCTCTACAGCTTTCAATCTCCTCATAACCCCATCATCTTGGGACTGCCCTGGCTGGAAAAGCACAATCCAATCATCACCTGGTCAACGAAACAGATATCCCAATGGTCAGATTATTGCAAAGAACATTGTCTCCATTCCTGCATACGACCCACGATCACTCATACTTCCCCATCGGCCTCTCCACTGCCTCAAGAGTATGACGATCTTCAGGAGGCTTTCAGTAAAACCAAGGCTGCGCAGCTACCTCCTCATCGACCAGGCGATTGCGCCATTGAACTGGTGCCAGGCGCTCAACCACCCAAGGGCCGAGTATTTCCGCTATCTCAACCCGAAGCCACAGCCATGAAGGAGTATATCGAGGAGGAATTAGCCAAGGGATTCATTAGACGTTCCACTTCACCAGCTTCTGCAGGATTCTTCTTCGTGAAGAAAAAGGATGGAGGCCTCCGCCCTTGTATAGATTACCGTGGCCTCAACGATGTTACGGTGAAGTACCGATATCCCTTACCACTCGTCCCAGCGGCTCTAGAGCAACTACGCCGAGCAAAGTACTTCACTAAGTTGGACCTCCGAAGCGCCTACAACCTGATCCGAATTCGAGAAGGGGATGAGTGGAAGACGGCCTTTTCAACCACCACTGGGCACTACGAATACCGGGTCATGCCGTTCGGCCTTTCCAACAGTCCTTCCGTGTTTCAAGCCTTTGTGAACGACATATTCAGGGATATGTTGAATCGTTGGGTCATAGTCTACATAGACGATATCCTCATCTACTCCGAAACGTATACAGAACATGTGAAGCAAGTCAAAGCCGTCCTCCAACGCCTAATCCAGCATCAACTGTATGCTAAACTGGAGAAATGTGAATTCCACAAACAGACTATCTCCTTCCTGGGGTATGTAATCAGCGCTGGAGGAGTAGCCATGGAGGAGGGGAAGGTTCGCGCTGTAGTCGACTGGCCCCTACCCCAGACTCTCAAGGAACTACAACGCTTCCTGGGTTTCGCTAACTTCTATAGAAGGTTCATCCGCGAGTTCAGCTCAATCGCAGCACCAATGACTTCTATGGTTAAGAAGGGCTCTCAACGTCTCCACTGGTCCTCCGCCGCCCTCAACGCCTTCCAGGCCCTCAAGGATAGATTCACCACAGCACCCATCTTACATCATCCTGATCCAGAGCAGGAATTCATTGTGGAAGTCGATGCTTCAAGTTCAGGTCTCGGGGCTGTACTCTCACAACGTCAGGGAGATCCACCGAAATTATACCCATGTGCCTTTTATTCTCGCAAACTAAACGCAGCCGAGAGGAATTATGATGTTGGAGATCGCAAGCTCCTGGCTATGAAAGCGGCATTCGAGGAATGGAGGCATTGGCTAGAGGGGGCTAAACACACCTTCACAGTCCTCACGGATCACCGCAACCTAGAATACCTCCGGTCTGCCAAACGCCTGAATCGCAGACAAGCCAGATGGTCACTCTTCTTCACAAGATTCAACTTTCAAGTCACTTATCGTCCGGGCTCCCAGAATACCAAAGCAGATGCACTCTCTCGTCTCTACGAATCCAACAACCAAACCCCAGACCACGAACCCATCATCCCTTCCACTATCATTCTTGGACCCATCCAATGGGACATTATGACTGAGATCATTGAGGCCCAACGCATCGAACCTCCACCTCCTGAGACTCCCCAGAATCGCACATTCGTCCCTCAAACACTGAGACAACGAGTACTACATCAGGTCCACTCTACCCCAAGCTCAGGTCACCCCGGTATAACCGCCACCATCCAGCTCCTATCTAACCGCTTCTGGTGGTCCTCAATGCAAACTGACACCATCAATTACATTAGAAACTGTATCACTTGCAACACTAACAAATCATCCCATCAATTACCCGCTGGTCTTCTTCACCCGTTACCCGTTCCTCAACGTCCTTGGTCCCACATAGCCATCGACTTTGTGACTGATCTGCCTCTCTCACAGGGCAAGACTACAATCCTATCCGTGATCGACCGCTTCTCCAAAGCCTGCCGCTTCATCCCATTACCCAAACTCCCGACTGCCTTCGAAACAGCAGAGGCACTTTGTGAGAATGTGTTCCGGTTCTATGGCCTTCCGGAGGACATTGTCTCTGATAGGGGTCCCCAATTTACCTCCAGATTATGGTCGGCATTCTGCCAACAGTTGGGCATCAATGTTAGTCTCACATCAGGTTACCACCCACAATCCAACGGACAGGTCGAACGCCTGAACCAAGAACTCTCCCGTTTCCTCCGATCCTACTGTAATCAGAATCAAAATGATTGGAGCCGCTTCCTGCTCTGGGCCGAGTACGCACAAAATTCCCTTCAAAAACCTTCCACTGGCATGACTCCCTTCCAGTGCATCCTAGGATTCCAACCTCCTCTCTTCCCATGGTCTGGCGAACCATCCGAATTACCTGCAGTGGATGCTTGGCTGAGACGCTGTGAAGAGACTTGGAACAGCGCTCATGTTCACCTTCTCCGAGCAGTTCGTCGGACCAGAAATCAGGCCAACCGACACCGCAGAGCTCATCCAGATTACCAGCCCGGACAATGGGTTTGGCTGTCCACACGGGATCTTCGCCTAAGACTACCATCCAAGAAACTAAGTCCCAGGTACGTGGGTCCTTTCAAAATCCTCCGTCAAATCACCCCAGTATCATTTAGACTATCTCTCCCATCTCATTACCGTATCTCACCCACTTTTCATGTCTCCTTGCTCAAGCCCGCTGGTGGACCGAGAGGAGCGGAGAACCTAGAGGAGGCTGGTGACCAGAGAGCGCCTCCCCTCATCATCGATGGCCAGGAGGCTTATCAGGTACACGAAATCCTGAATTCACGTCGCCGGGGCCGAGTCCTACAGTATCTGGTCGATTGGGAGGGGTACGGTCCGGAGGAAAGGTCCTGGGTCAATGCTGATGACATACTGGATCCCTCTCTTATCACGGACTTCCATCGAGATCACCCAGACAGACCCACTCCTAGACCCCGAGGAAGACCCCGGCGACGATCACCTCATCGCGTCAGGAGCCGCTCGCAGGGGGAGGGCTCTGTCACAAACACAGCCTCTGTGGCTCCCTCCGGTCACCACCAGAGGGAACCGTCACCCGAGTATTAACCTTCTTCAAACTCCATTTCCCATACACCCCGTACCTGGGGCTGATTACCTGCACAGGTGTCGCTCATCTTCATCCCCTATTTAAGGAACTCTCCCTGTTCTCTCAAACGCGAAGTCTTGTTTTGCCCATGCAGACATTACCGAGCGTTTCCCCACTGTTGGATCTTCCGTGTATGACCTGGACTGTTTATTGGACTCTGATTCCCTGCCGCCTACCTTATCGACCTTGTTCTCTCGCCTCTGCCTGCCAGCCGCCAGCCCTGATTCTACGCTCTGTCAAGGTTTATGATTGTGATTTGTCTACGTGGTATCTAACGCCCCTGATTGACCTGTTTCTGTTTACTCTGTGGATTATTGAAATAAAGCTGCTTATGGATCATAACGTCTCTGACTCAGCGTTACAATATTGTTATGCATTGCTTGCTGATTCGTGTATCGATATGGATGATTATGTATTGATACAGCAGCAAATGCTTTGATGCAGTTTTGAAAAAGAAACAATAGAGAAGACAATTTAAAAAGTTTAAAAATAAAAAAAATCTCTTATTTCCACCTAATAATAACTCTGGGATTAGAAACTGATATGTCTTAAATTGCCCCAACCTGATGGCTTTTTCTTATCTATTCTACAGAATAACTAAGAACTGCGGTTATAGTAAAAACTATAGAAAACACTCGTGCCTCTACATTTTCCTCTTTCTCACCAGCCTCTGTCTCCAGGCTTGCTGTTCCCTGCTCTCTTTCTGTCACTTGTGCCTCTACATTTCCCTCTTTGTCTTCCTCTATCTCCATCTCCTCATCTGATCCATTACTTTCCAATCTCTGTCCATCTAGGAACAAGGCACAATTTACCATTTCAGCATTAATCTATTATTTTAACCATCACTACTACTTTTGCACCTAACCAATAAATATTGATACAAAACATAAAAAAACTGATACACTGGAATATAGTGATTAATATTATTACTGTTGTAGTTGTCTAAAATTGAACACCTTTGCGATGTAAACAACTGACAGGCTACATTTGTTATTCATATCCTTCAAACTGCACTTTGGTGTCAGGTATATTATGCATTTTTTATTGATATTTTTACATTTATTTCCAGAGAGTTATTGAGTTTACAGGCTAAAGTGGTCTTGCTGTTGTAAAAACTGTTGCTTTTGTAGAAAACAAAAATTGCGTCACATTTAAAATATAATTATATTTTAATTCACTTCTGAATTGTTTTTATTTTTATGATTATTCAGAGAATGCGAAAATCTGAATAAGCCTTACCAGTATTGTGATAATTATTTTTAAGCCACTTTACGTGTTAAAAAATAAATTAGTACTGTAATATAATAAAAGTTTAGTCAAATAAAAAAGACCAGACCACTCAATGCCTGTGAAACTTTTCTCCCTCAAACAGCACGCTAGCGTTACTTCTACACTACAGGCTACACACAGCAATATAAACAAGATATCTGCATGTTCTCACATCACATCGTTCTTGTAAAATAATAAAAAGTAAATAAACATCAAAATCACTGCATAAAAATAGCAGTTTCTGTAAAGAACAGAAACTGCTATTTGTTAATAACTGGTATCTTTTCTGGGAGCATCATAGGCTGTTTCGCGTTGATGGATTACACCCCAGCAGAATCGGAGTGGAGCTGCTCTCTGACAACATCTCCAGGACACTTCGCTCCATGTGACTAGTAAAACAATTCTCAAATAACTACTATGATGAGTTTTGTTCCACCCGCTTAAATGATAAAAGTACTTGCGCTGTAAAAACTATTAAGACTGTGTCTGTTCCCCAAATAGTGAGGTCAAAATCTAAATATAATGTAGGATCTAGAAAAAATCTTATCGTGATTGAACCAGAAACATGTAAAGTAAAGGAACAAAAACAATTTTTAAACTTTGGGCTCATAAATATTAGATCACTCACACTCAAAGCAGTTCTTGTAAATGAAATGATCACAGATAATAGTTTTGATGTCCTCTGCTTGACTGAAACCTGGCTAAAACCAAATGATTATTTTGGTCTAAATGAGTCTACTCCACCAAACTACTGTTATAAGCATGAGCCACGTCAGACTGCTCGTGGGGGAGGTGTTGCAACAATATATAGTTATATTGTCAATGTTACCCAGAAAACAGGATACAGGTTGAACTGTTTTGAAATACTTCTGCTAAATGTTACACTGTCAGACATGGAAAAGAAATCTAATGTATCTCTTGCTTTGGCTACTGTGTATAGACCACCAGGGCCGTATACAGAATTCCTAAAAGAATTTGCAGAGTTCCTCTCAGACCTTCTAGCTACAGTTGATAAGGCGCTAATCATGGGAGATTTTAATATTCTAGTTGATAATACAAATGATACATTAGGACTTGCGTTTAATGACCTAATAAACTCCTTTGGAGTCAAGCAAAATGTCACCGGGCCCACTCATCGTTTTAATCATACACTAGATTTAATTATATCTCATGGAATCGATCTTACCGCTATAGATATTGTACCTCAAAGTGATGATATTACAGACCATTTCCTTGTATCATGCATGCTGCGTATCACTGATATTAACTATATGTCTCAGCGTTACCGTCTGGGCAGAACTATTGTTCCAGCCACCAAAGAAAGATTCGCAAATAACCTGCCTGATCTATCTCAACTGCTATTTGTACCCAAAAATACACATTAATTAGACGAAATGACTGACAACATGGGCACTGTTTTCTCTAATACCTTAGAAACTTGCCCCCATCAAATTGAAAAAGGTTAGAGAAAAACGTACTGTGGCATGGTATAACAGTAATACTCACTCTCTCAAGAAAGAAACTCGTAGTCTTGAACGCAAATGGAGAAAAACTAACTTGTAAGTTTTTAGAATTGCATGGAAAAACAGTATGTCCAGCTATAGACAGGCTCTAAAAACTGCTAGGGCAGAGCATATACACAAACTCATTGAAAATAACCAAAACAATCCAAGGTTTTTTTTTAGCACAGTGGCTAAATTAACAAATCACCGCCACCTGATTCAAATATTCCACCAACATTAAATAGTAATGACTTTATGAATTTCTTCACTGATAAAATACATAACATTAGAAATACAATAGCGAATGTAGATTCTACAGCATCTAACACTTCAGTTTCATCCATCGCACCCAAAGATAAACTGCAGTGCTTTACAAATATAGGACAGGAAGAGCTAAATAAACTTATCACTGTATCTAAACCAACAACATGTATATTAGATCCTGTACCCACTAAATTACTGAAAGAGTTGTTACCTGTAGCCGAAGAACCGCTTCTCAATATCATTAACTCGTCGTTATCTTTAGGTCACATCCCAAAATCATTCAAGCTGGCGGTTATCAAGACTCTTATTAAGAAACCAAAACTAGATCCTAGTGTACTGGCAAATTATAGGCCTATTTCAAATCTTCCATTTGTCTAAAATTTTAGAAATTTTAGTGCTGCATTCGACACCATAGATCATAACATATTCATAGATAGATTACAAAACTATACAGGTATTCAAGGGCAGGCTCTAAGATGGTTTAGATCCTACCAGTCCGATCGCTACCATTTTGTTTACTTAAATGGGGTGTCATCTCATTTATCATCAGTAAAATATGGAGTGCCACAAGGATCCGTCCTAGGTCCCCTTCTATTTTCAATTTAAATTCGGATAAGACAGATATTAATTATTGGACCAAAAAACACTACACAGAATCTTGTACAGTACAATCTGCAAATAGACGGATGTACTGTTACTTCCTCTACAGTCAGAAATCTGGGTGTTATATTAGACAGCAATTTGTCTTTTGAAAATCATATTTCCAATGTTACAAAAACTGCATTCTTCCATCTTAGAAACATTGCCAAGCTACGAAACATGTTAACTGTTTTTGATGCAGAAAAGCTAGTTCATGCATTTATGAACTCTAGACTGGACTATTGTAATGCACTTCTAGGTGGTTGTCCTGCTTCGTCAATAAACAAGCTACAGGTAGTCCAAAATGCAGCAGCTAGAGTCCTTATGAGGTCAAGAAAATATGATCTGGCCCTGGCTACCTATTAAGTTCCGTATCAGTTACAAAGTATCATTACTTACCTATAAGGCCCTAAATGGTTAAGCTCCTGCGTACCTAACTAGCCTTCTACCACGCTACAACCCATCACGCACCCTAAGGTCACAGAACGCTGGACTTTCGGTAGTTCCTAGGATAGCAAAATCCACTAAAGGAGGTAGAGCTTTCTCACATTTGGCTCCCAAACTCTGGAATAGCCTTCCTGATAATGTTCAGGGTTCAGACAAACTCTCTCTGTTTATATCTAGATTAAAAGGGGGGGGGGGGATGCTATTTAATGCATACTGAGTTTTTTACACTGTTAAAGAGTTGGATTCCCATGTTAAACATAGACAAAGTTTCAAAAATTAAGTTGTAAGTTTGAAGGAGTATTTTTGTTCCAAAAAAACCTCTTCCGGTTTGTCACAAGTTTCGTAAAGTTTTTTTTCGAGTATGGCTCTGTGTGACGTTAGATGGAGCGGAATTTCCATATATGGGTCCTAAGGCACTTCTGCCGGAAGAGCGCGCGCTCCCGTATAGCAGAGCACTGAGAGCACAACAGTCATTCAAAGATCAGAGTGAGAGCGTCGCGAAAAGTCACAAAAGAAGTGTGTTTTTGGTTGCCAGGGCAAGACAACCCTGCACAGATTACCAAAAGAGAAACAGCATTAAGGGACCAGTGGATGGAGTTTATTTTTACAGAGCATCAACGGAGTTGTGCAAAACAATAAAGAGTTCAACATAAACTGCCAGTTGCACCAACAAAATAATACATAGTTCACGTCCACGCTAGCTGCTATATGTTTTGCGTTGAGATGATACTTGAGGCTCGTCGATGTGCTGCAGTGATATGCGAATGCTAGTTGGTGCTTCAGTATAATCGGTCCGTCGAAACGCATCCAGTAAGAAACGTTCCGCGGTGCAAAAATACGTTATTAAAAATGCGGGAATTTTTTTTCTGTAATTAATTAATCTTAGTTAACGCGTTATTTTTTGTGTAATTAATTAATCTCAATTAATGCGTTAAAGTCCCGGCCCTAATATATATATATATATATATATATATATATATATATATATATATATATTTTTAATCAGGAAGAGGGTGGGGGGTCAAATGGGGGCTTGAGACCCCCCCCAAGACCACCCCTGGCACCACCGGTGGTTGTGAGCCTGTTCAATGTAGTGTAGTGATATCCGGTTCGCGAACGAATCATTCGATGTAACCGGATCTTCTTGAACCATTTCACCAAATCGAACCGAATCGTTTGAAATGGTTCGCACCTCCAATAAGCATTAATCCACCTCACGAAACGGTCGTCCATAAAATGCATTGCTTCTCTGCAAGTAATCTTAAAGATTACTACTTTTGGAAGGTCAAATAAAGTGCTTTTGTTTTTGCTTAGATACACACAGCATCTCCCTGACATGGCTGCTTCAACACTTAGTGCGGTTACTGAAACCACCCCTTATCTCTTTGCATGAACAGTGGACTAGGTGCACAAGATGGCGCCGATGAGCTTCAGCGTTGCGAGTGTGTGCATACTTCTGGTATTGCAACGCTCTCATTTACTCGGGGGGGCAGGGTTTCATATTTTTTTGAAGCACCCCTGGGCGCCGCCATTGGCTAGTGGACCCCCACCTGCTGTTAGCATTCCATTGACTCCCATTCATTTTGGCGTCACTTTGACAGCGAATAACTTTACATCTGAGGCATTTAAAGACTCCATTTGTCCATTAATTATTTCTAAAGAAACACGAAAATGTATAAAAAAGCTCCATTACCTTATATCTTACGTTATGGTCCCATAGAAGCAGTTTTTGTAAAAAATAGGTTAACGATTGTGTAATAACCAGTGACTCTGTTGCACAGTAGAGAAATTACTGTATGGACAGGAGGAGAAGCTCGCATGCAATCTTTTACTGTCTATGAGGCAATCGGGTGGACGTGGAGGCATAGAGTTAAGGGAGATAATTAATCACAATACATACCAATATTTGCTCCTGTTCACGCTCGCCTTCTTTGGAAGATTCGGTGGGTGAGTCAGATTTCCTTTGGCACAGCGATTAGAAGACTTACAGGTTGCTCAGGTGACATCTACGTCATTAAGCTCAGTTTGAGTATGCGAAGTACGCCCAATCCCCAGGAAGTGTGTGCTTCTAATTGACTTCACTTGTCTCCGTTGAATCTAATGGGGTTGCGGTGTCCATTTCTTTTACTGTCTATGCATTTACTCAAAGCGAAACTTGCATACAATTCTTGGCTAGATGTATATAATCAATGATTTTCAAATTTAATAATGGATAGTGGTATAAAAAAGACATGGGGAAACATCCTCCCTTACATTTTTGCATACCTCCGTGTGGATATTCATCAAGATACAATGCAGAGATTGCTTCTTCTGTTGATTAAACGGATCAGTGTCGACGTCAGGTTAATCAGTCCACAGGGATTTCTTCTTTCAAACACAAACCACTCAAATATGCAATAGTTTTCATTTTCGAAGAGCTGGTTTTGATCTGACTTATGTAAGATCAAGGTTTGATTATAAACATAAAATCTCCCTGGTTTGCTAACCTTGCGTAGAAATTCTGTTGATTTCTTTTGGGAAAAATGAGGATGAAATCAACATATTTTCAACTTGTTTTTAAAATTCCAAATAAGGAAAAATCAGTATGTAAATTTAAACATTTATTTGGCTAACTTAAATGCACAGCACCTCAAGTTAGTTTACAAAATAGCCAATTGCCACATTTTGCAACCTTTTTATTATATAAATATATATATATATATATATATATATATATATATATATATATATATATATATATATATATATATATATATATATATATATATATATAAAATTCTTCTTATTATTATTATTTATTTATTTATTTTAAGCTGCAGCTACTATGAACCAACCAACTCCTCCTAACACCTCTGGACCAAGACAAGCCCATTATTAATTTTACATAAAAATATAAAGAAATGTTAATTCTGTTCTCAACTTGTTCTTAAAAAAACACACACACAAAGTACCGATAAGAATACCGTTAAAGTACCGGACCATTAAGCAGTATCGGTAAGAGTAGTAATACCGTTAAAACCTTAACGATACCCATCCCTAGTCATCGCATCTTGTGCGCCACTGAAATACCTTGGACGGTGCGCGTACACTAGTTGACTGATGAGACAGCAGATACTGCGTGTCAAGCTCGTCCGCCTTTGAAAGTTGTGTAGACACAGCTGTGCACGCGGCGATATGAAATGGAACACGTACCGGGGCTCAAAAGGCAGCTTCCTTAATGCACACCTAAAATTCAAATGCGCATTCGAATGTGGATTTTTTTTTAAATTCGACGAATATTCGAAAAAAAAAAATCGCCTATGCCTTTTCCTTTTTTTTTTTTTTTATTTAATCGTAAACACAGCCATGTTGAAGCCTGCAGTAAATGTTTTGCATTATGGCAGTCCACTCTGCTTATTGTTTTTCGAAAATGTTGGACTCCTGTTTGTCATTGTGCACGTAACTTCACGCCAATAAATCATCAGAAATATTGGTCTTTACCAATATATTGAATCTTTACATACCTCCTGCCTGATGTCCGTGGATTTACCTATATTTGGTGTTATTTGCCGTATAAAACTTTAGACAAGCAAATGAACAATCAATGAACACTCGTCACTCAAATCAAACAGGATTTTTTTCACAAAAGTGACAACCCAAGAAAGCAAAGTAAACGGTCTCTCATTTGTAGGTTGCATTGATACGTAGATGCAAGTAAAACCGAAAGCAAGTAAAACAGTAAAACAGAAAGCAACCCAAGAAAGCAAAGTAAATGGTCTCTCATTTGTAGGTTGCATTGATACGGATGCAAGTAAAACAGTACCTCATTTTTTTTCTCACCTGAAATTCATGCAATAAACATGTTTTTGACAAAGATTTAAATTTGTTTGTGTTCTATATAGCCTGCATCAAAATGAGGTTTGCAATGATGCGCCAGTCAGTGACGTCACGATATGCTAATTTGTTTAAATTCATACCGACATCTTCAACATCACAAAAATGTACTTTTTTTTTTTTTTTTTTTTACATTGAAAAAAAAATAAAAATAGACTGACCTAACGACCCTTTAAAAAAAATAAAAAATACTGCTACTGCAAACCAAAATATTTTTAAGGATGGCCTAAGTTGGAAATGTTTCTCCTCATTTTAACTTTCTCAAATAGAGTCATGTTTTCTGTAACTCTACTCCTGACCCGGTCGTAAAACTTTATGATCCCACTGGGATGTTGGTGCATTGAGATGTTTGCCATATAAATTGGGACTATTGCAATTTATTAGCGTGTGTTAATCTTTAAATGTTTGTAATTCTGCATTTGAATGTAACTTTGTGTTTCTATCAGTTATATATGTACTGTTTGGTGTTTTTGGAATTGTCATGTTGTGACCCAACTATTCCCCTGTGTAAAATGTGTGTAAAATTCTATTAATCTTGAATTACGAATTTGCTAGAATATCACTGCCGAAATCTAACAAGCCCCAAAGTTAGTAAGGGTGGGTGTTTCCACAGAGACAAAGGAACTTTTCCCCGCTTCAGATCGTGGACGTTCATTGGTTGTTCACGCGAACAGAGGCGTGAACCATTCCAAGCCATAAGAGCTGACCGAACAAGGTCCGCCCTCTCTCTTCCTTCACACACGCTGCTAACCGGCTGCGACCCTCGTTGCTCCCGCGAGTCCCTGTCATATCGCCGTCCCCCCCAGCACAGGTCTGAGAGGACAGTCATTCTCATGGCTCCTTCGGAAGCTTTCGTTTTCATTGTTTTCTTTTCTCTACTAAGTTTATTCAACTATTTGCCTCTCCACACAAGGAAGACGAATTCTGGAACATTGTTTGTTGAACCTTTCAAATACCACGCGATTCCACCGCAGGCCCGGGCTGGAAGACAAAGGACCACGCTGCTCCAGCGCTGCTCCAGCGCAGCTCCAGCGCAGCTCACACGCACGTTGTTTTCAAAAGGATCAGCGCACAAAGCGTCACCAAAAGACCACGCTCACGCACGCTGGGCCATGCAAGTATCTTTCTCTATGGAGATTTAAATGCTGCTTAAAGTGTGTCTATGATTTGAGTCGTTGTTGGCTTCCAAAAAGTTACGGTCTATGATTTTCTTACCTGAACTCATTCTGTGATCTCTTTCTCTCTCTCTCTCTCATTAATTCTCTCTCTCTTTCTCTCTCTCTCTCTTTCTCTCCCTTATTTGGATTCCGTTATGTCTTGTACAAAGTTTACTGTCTATTGTCGTACGCATATTTACTCTGTGTGATTTGTAACTTGATGTATTATTAGTCAATTATTAAAAAACATATATTCATGATTGCCTTGGCCTCCACCCCGCTTACATTACGAGTCACTGAGATGTCTGATCTTTAGCTACAAGCTTTAAATTTAGAAACTAAATTTATCATAATGATAGGATAATGTTTTCATGGCCAGAGAATATTTTTCCTTGAATTATAAGAAGTGATAACTTTATTGAAAATTGATCGGTCATTCTTACTGTTTGATTTGCAGTAATTTACAGTAAGAGATATCACAATAATTGATATGAAGAATGGAATATTGACATATTAATGAGTAAATTACAGTGCCCTGTAATTAGTTATTGGTATAGACAATTGAGCTATTTTTCATATTCAATAAAATTTAGTGCAACTGTCATATGAGATGTATATTAATCATATTCCTGATTAATTATTTAAATTCCCTTTATATCATTTTAGTTAATTATTATGTACAACCCATTGTTGTTACATTTAATTGGTGGAGAATGCAGGCATTTCAAACGTCGTTTTGTGAGCAACCAATCTGTGTATATGGTTTTTAATAATTTCTGCACGTGCGCTATGGAATTATGTACTTGAGATAAATCGCAAGACTCGAACTCACTCCTAACTGACTGAGGCAAAAAGCTGATCAGTCAGCACGTTAGGTATTTATAGAAACTTAACAGTATAGTCACTGTTATTTTTAATGAAAGTAAACTGCAGTATAACGTTTAAAGTCTCCTGTTAAGAAAGCTGAAAATCTTTTGCAGTGAGAACATTTTAATATGAATAATTAAAAGAAAGAAATCTTTTATTAGTTACAACATGTAAATCTGAACATGAGCGATGTTCCTCTGATTCAGTTAAAAAGGCCTTGCTTATTAAATATCGTTATTGAATTTGTGGTAAACCACAGTGATATTCAAAAATAAACGATAAAAACTCCTGGTCTGAAATTGGCTTAGCTACCCGATTTTAAACCTAAAACATTTAAAATCATAAGTGCTATTTTTGATAAATGTTTATGGGAAGTCAACAGATGTAAAAATTCCTGTTTTTCACATTTGTGTCTTGGCAGTGAAACAAATCCTGTCCTTACACTCTTGTGCAGTCTATAGCACCTCAGAGATCATAAAACCTTTTTCTGTTTGTTATTTGTGATTTTTGATGCAGAAAATCAGCCTGACAAACGATCAGATTCTAAGTCCTATTTAAATTCTGTAATTCCGCTATCTAAACACCAGAGGGAACTCGTGGTTTAGAAGTTTCAAGTTACGCCCTGCTTTCTGATTCCAACTTGCATGAGTGCAAATCCGCCATCCCATGGCCGTTTCAGATAATGTGCTCTAATTGCTAATCTCTATTTCCCCTTGAGGTATTGAATTAGCGGTTTAAATTCTCGATAATTATTTGCATTTACAGCTTTGCTCGTGCGAATATTATTACAGGGAAACAAAAGAATTTTCCCTGCCTTTGACTGTTTACATTTACTTTGAGTTTGGTTCAAACATGATTTGAATTAAAATGTAATTGTTTAATAGTGGAAATCTAGATGTTTCAGGTCAACTACTGATTGACCCACTCAGAAGGTAAGCCATCTAGTGGCAGTCTCCTGTTAAATCGACTAACAGACCTCTGTCTTTTCCATTTTGTTTTGAATTGCATGTCCACTTTTACCCTTTTTGATTAATCTCACCCTGTTTGATTAATTTCATAATTATCAATGATAATTTACATATTTACAAGCTATCATTGGATTATAGGATATTATTCAGATTTTCCTTTTAATTCGTACATGCTTATTTTAAATTTTGATTTAAACCAGTTTTGAATTTTTAATTTGAATTAAGTTTTCTGCTTGGCAGGTTAAGCACAGAGAGGTTCCTCTTGTCTCCATCCGTTAGCGGCACGCAGTGGAGACATCAGCAATTTGGCACTCCAAAGGTTGTGTTAAAAGTCACAAGCTGTTTGACAGGGCGCAACGCCAGAGTAACGGAGGACCGGGGACACTGCGATTGAGTGTTTGGGGAGCGCCAGAGAGGTTGACCAAGCCACTGGTTTCCACCTGAATGACTTCAATTCACCCAGGTGAACCAAATGTGATAAAACCCATCCACTTATTATAAGCCACAGAATATTAGATATTCCCCCGGATATATTTTAAGTGTTTAACCCTTTTGCTTCTTTAAGCCACACCATATTTCTAGGTTTCCTACCCAGATAGCCCACCCATCTTAAAACCTTAAGCCTCCTTATTCTCACTAACACATTGTGTTTCTATTGTTTTATCTCATTTCAAGTGTTGTTTCACTTTGATCTTTTTCTATCCTCTGTTCTGTTGTGATTTGTTTCTTTCATTTCACAGAGACAGTAACCTGTGAGCCACCAAGGAAGCTAAATAGTAGAGCAAGAACCAGCAGCCGGTGTCATCAAGTGACCCGCTAGGCTACTGCCTGTCAAATCTCCATTTCAGGTCCTTCGTTGACCCAAGTTAATTGGCTACTTAACTGTCTGACTGTTTGCATCAGTTAGCCCCAAAACTCATAAACGGCACAGCCCATAGGAATATAGCTTGTCAACCATAGAACGAACTTGCATTGGTCTTTTTGTGTGTGTGTGCTGTGCTTCTCTCACCGTCAGAGAGTCAGGATGTTCCAGTCATGCAGTCCAGCAGTCCACGGGGGCCACCTCTCGACATGGTTGAAAGCACTGACGACCCCCTTCCTGCCCAAGGACGCCAGTAACCTGCAGCACCCAGAGCAACTAGACACCGAGCTAGATGAACTGATGGCACACGATCCAAACCAAAGCGACTAATACAAAGAACTCGCCAGGATCCTCGGAAGCCTAGTTCACATTCTCGTCGCCCAGGATCGGCTCAGTGAACGGAGCAACATCGCGGAGGAGGCCTGGAAGGACCAGGCCCCAACCCAGAGTCATCTTGATCAGCTCCTCCTCGAGACCCAGAACCAGAGCGAGAAAGAGGACGACACAGATCCAGAGCTACAGAAAGGAGTTGAAAGACTTCACAATGCCCTGCAAGATCTTCGCCTCGACACAGATCAAAAAGAACAGCTGGAGAGAGAAGCCAGAAAAGACCTCAACAAAAAACTCCAGCAAGGTGACACTCTCCTAAAAAGAGCAGAGACTGAACTGAAAGAAAGAGACTATAAAACCTGGGCCTGCAAAACACACTTGCAAGCGGCCCGAGCTAAAATCAACAAGCTTACTCTGCAGAGAGACAAGCTTCAAGATGAACTTGACACTGTTCGCACAGAACTGAGACAATCTCACAGATTACAGAGTGGCTGCATGGGAGAAACGCACACCACAAAGTTTCTCCCGGCCCGCCACTCCAACCCTTTCAGCCAAGAACCCAGAGCTGAAAAAGGGGGTGTAAGCTCACGACTCAAGAAATCACCAGCCATCTTACAAGAACACCTGTCAACAACGGAGGGGAGAGAACCCTTCCAGAAAACGCATGCCACAAAACTCACAGAGAACTTGACAAGCTAGCCAGAAGCATCCCTATGTTAAAGCCAGATCCTGCAGGAGGACAGGACGTTCATGCTTCTTTACAAGCCATTGACTTTCATTTGCAAACTGTCGCCAACGTGACAGATGTGAACACATTGTACCTGTTAAAAATCACGTCCAGCCGTGATGTGCATTGTTTTCTGGATCGTCAACCAGAGACTGTCAAAGCGTACTACCAGCAACTGCTACAGACTTTGATTCTTGAGTTCTCTGATCTAAACTCAGACCATGGGCTCCTTATTGCTATGAACCTCAAACAGGGCCGACTTGAAAACCCACAGACTTTCTGTAGTCCGCCACGAAAAGCCTACTTCGGAGCATGCAACGAACCAGGTATGGAACAGGATGTCAACTTAAAAACTCTGTTCCTCCTAAACCTACATGCCAGTTGGAGTTCTCATCTCAGAGTCCCAGCGTGTCCACGTGACAGGACTACACAAGAGTTACGGAACTTAGCCCACAAAGCTTGCACCAAGAAAAAGACTATTTGTGAAAAACCCCAAAATCGCTGTCTCTGAGCACTGCTTGGAGGTAACCCTAGAGGGCACCCTACAACACCACAGTCACAGACATTTTTACAGAGTCAATACCGTTCCAAGCCAGCAGAGGGCAACACAATCGTGGTGGTGCTCGTCCAATGCACCAGAGCGAGCGATTCCCACCATCCAGGACACATGACACTGCTAAGCTCAATCCTGAGCCCACGTCAGACAAACAGTGCAGCCACGTCTGAGACAGCTGAGGGTGTTGAAAGATCTTCTTCACATGAAAACTCGCATGGAAGATGAGCCAAGCACCCAGAACACTGCCCGTCATCCACAGACCACAGAGCTAACTGTCACAGCACAAGACGACAGCATCACCCAAGCTCCACAGCTGACAGCTGCACACCCTGAACGAGACAGCACAGGTCCTCACACCAGGTACCACAAACACAAGGTACCAGAAAATGCTGTTTTGACTACCTGCCTTCGCAGCGAGCTACACAAGACTGGTCCTTACCACCCATCGATCATCACACCTGCCCTGATGCCAACATTCCTGGGCAGCCTTGTCAAAAAGGGGGTGGGGCAAAAAGGAGTCAGCATGGAAGACCTGATCGACACAGGATTAAACCTGACGGTGATCTCATCTCACCTTTTCAAAAGACTCCAATTTGAAGCTAAGAGACAAGATCGAACTCTTACACCTCAAACTTATGAACTGAATGTACAGGCGTACAGACAGAATGACATCCGGTTTGAACATTTTGTTTCCATTCACCTGACAATCTTTCTGATGAGGCTAGTACATCCCATGTATGTCTCACCAATGAACACTCATACATTTCTCATTGGCAAAGACCTGCTAGACCACTTTGACCGTTTTCTGAACTTCAAACAGCTAAAAGACTTTGCTCAAGTGCGAGAACCTCTTTCCTTCCAGCCACACAGGTCGCTAGAGCCAGACTGTCAGGTCGCAGAGGTCACGGGAACTCCCACAGAGCCAGACGGTCAGGTCACAGAGGTCACGGGAACCCCAGCAGCCAGCCATGAGTACAACACCCTAACAACAGGCTCAAGTTCAAGCCTCTGTACCTTAGTCAACAAACAGGGTACGGTGGTACCAGCTTACACCACAGGGGTCGCTGTTCAGCTCAACCTGCAATGTGGTCAAACCTTAAACCACACGCTGGGTTTTTTCCAATCCTCACCTGAATGTGTGGAACTCGGACTCACACTTGCAAACAACAAGCATGTCAAACACAAACACCTGTTCCAGCAATTTGATAAAATCACAAAAACACACAATGTGACAGTGTACTGGAGGAAGGTAAAAGGACACTCAAAGCTACTAAGTCTAGACAAGGACTTAAAAGATCAAACTGACACCCTTGCCAAAACTGGCACACTGAATAACATTCTGTGGTCACTCCCAACCCACCCACCCACATTCAAGGTTGAAGAGATTACACACAGCATAATCAATCAATCAATCACCTTTATTTATATAGTGCTTTAAACAAAATACATTGCGTCAAAGCACTGAACAACATTCATTAGGAAAACAGTGTCTCAATAATGCAAAATGATAGTTAAAGGCAGTTCATCATTGAATTCAGTTATGTCATCTCCGTTCAGTTTAAATAGTGTCTGTGCATTTATTTGCAATCAAGTCAATGATATCGCTGTAGATGAAGTGACCCCAACTAAGCAAGCCAGAGGCGACAGCGGCAAGGAACCGAAACTCCATCGGTGACAGAATGGAGAAAAAAACCTTGGGAGAAACCAGGCTCAGTTGGGGGGCCAGTTCTCCTCTGACCAGACGAAACCAGTAGTTCAATTCCAGGCTGCAGCAAAGTCAGATTGTGCAGAAGAATCATCTGTTTCCTGTGGTCTTGTCCTGGTGGTCCTCTGAGACAAGGTCTTTACAGGGGATCTGTATCTGGGGCTCTAGTTGTCCTGGTCTCCGCTGTCTTTCAGGGCAGTAGAGGTCCTTCTAGGTGCTTATCCACCATCTGGTCTGGATACGTACTGGATCCGGGTGACTGCAGTGACCCTCTGATCTGGATACAGACTGGATCTGTTGGCCACGGTGACCTCGGAACAAGAGAGAAACAGACAAATATTAGCGTAGATGCCATTCTTCTAATGATGTAGAAAGTACGGTGTTATGTGAAGTGTTTCCGGTTCCGGTTTACCTAATTAATGCAGCCTAAAAATCCTTTAACGGATTTGGATATTAAAAGCATATTAGTATGTTATGTGTATGCCAGGTTAAAGAGATGGGTCTTTAATCTAGATTTAAACTGCAAGAGTGTGTCTGCCTCCCGAACAATGTTAGGTAGGTTATTCCAGAGTTTAGGCGCCAAATAGGAAAAGGATCTGCCGCCCACAGTTGATTTTGATATTATAGGTATTATCAAATTGCCTGAGTTTTGAGAACGTAGCGGACGTAGAGGAGTATAATGTAATTCAAATACTGAGGTGCTAAACCATTCAGGGCTTTATAAGTAATAAGCAATATTTTAAAATCTATACAATGTTTGATAGGGAGCCAGTGCAGTGTGGACAGGACCGGGCTAATATGGTCATACTTCCTGGTTCTAGTAAGAACTCTTGCTGCTGCATTTTGGACTAGCTGTAGTTTGTTTACCAAGCGTGCAGAACAACCACCCAATAAAGCATTACAATAGTCTAACCTTGAAGTCATAAATGCATGGATTAACATTTCTGCATTTGACATTGAGAGCATAGGCCGTAATTTAGATATATTTTTGAGATGGAAAAATGCAGTTTTACAAATGCTAGAAACGTGGCTTTCTAAGGAAAGATTACGATCAAGTAGCACACCAAGGTTCCTAACTGATGACGAAGAATTGACAGAGCAACCATCAAGTCTTAGACAGTGTTCTAGGTTATTACAACCAGAGTTTTTAGGCCCTATGATTAACACCTGTTTTTTCTGAATTTAGCAGTAAGAAATTACTCGCCATCCAATTTTTTATATCGACTATGCATTCCATTAGTTTTTCAAATTGGTGTGTTTGACCGGGCTGTGAGGAAATATAGAGCTGAGTATCATCAGCATAACAGTGAAAGCTAACACCATGTTTCCTGATGATATCTCCCAAGGGTAACATATAAAGCGTGAAGAGTAGCGGCCCTAGTACTGAGCCTTGAGGTACTCCATACTGCACTTGTGATCGATATGATGCATCTTCATGCACTGCTATGAACTGATGGCGGTCATATAAGTACGATTTAAACCATGCTAATGCACTTCCACTGATGCCAACAAAGTGTTCAAGTCTATGCAAAAGAATGTTGTGGTCAATTGCGTCAAACGCAGCACTAAGATCCAATAAAACTAATAGAGAGATACACCCATGATCAGATGATAAGAGCAGATCATTTGTAACTAAGGAGAGCAGTCTCAGTACTATGATACAGTCTAAATCCTGACCGGAAATCCTCTGGAAATCTCTAAGAAGGAATATAATTGTGAGGATACCACCTTTTCTAGTACCTTGGACAGAAAAGGGAGATTCGAGATTGGTCTATAATTTACAAGTTCTCTGGGGTCAAGTTGTGGTTTTTTTTATGAGAGGCTTAATAACAGCCAGTTTGAAGGTTTTGGGGACATATCCTAATGACAATGAGGAATTAATGATAGTCAGAAGAGGACCTATGACTTCTGGAAGCACCTCTTTTAGGAGCTTAGATGGTATAGGGTCTAACATACATGTTGTTGGTTTAGATGATTTAACAAGTTTATACAATTCTTCCTCTCCTATAGTAGAGAATGAGTGGAACTGTTCCTCAGGGGGTCTATAGTGCACTGTCTGATGTGATACTGTAGCTGACGGCTGAATGGTTGCAATTTTATCTCTAATAGTATCGATTTTAGAAGTAGTTCATAAAGTCATTACTGTTGTGGTGTTGGGAAATGTCAACACTTGTTGAGGCTTTATTTTTCATTAATTTAGCCACTGTATTGAATAAATACCTGGGGTTATGTTTGTTTTCTTCTAAAAGAGAAGAAAAGTAATCAGATCTAGCAGTTTTTAATGCTTTTCTATAGGATATGCTACTTTCCCGCCAAGCAATACGCCAAGTTTTGTTTTCCTCCAGCTGCGCTCCCTTTTTCGGGCTGCTCTCTTTAGGGTGCGAGTATGCTCATTATACCATGGTGTCAAACTGTTTTCCTTAACCTTCCTTTAGCATAAAGGAGCAACTGTATTTAAAGTGCTAGAAAAGAGAGAGTCCATAGTTTCTGTTACATCATCAAGTTGTTCTGAGGTTTTTGGATATGCTAAGGAATTTGGATACATCAGGAAGATAACTTAAAAAGCAGTCTTTTGTGGTAGAAGTGATGGTTCTTCGATACTTGTAACAAGAAGTAGAATTTAAAATTTTGGCTATATGAAGTTTACACAGAACTAAATAATGATCTGAGATATCATCACTTGGCTGAATAATTTCAACACTATCAACATCAATTCCATGTGACAGTATTAAATCTAGAGTATGATTTCGACAATGAGTAGGTCCTGAAACATGTTGTCTAACACCAATAGAGTTCAGAATGTCTATAAATGCTGATCCCAATGCATCTTTTTCATTATCGACATGGATATTAAAATCACCAACTATTAAAACTTTATCTGTAGCCAGAACTAACTCGGATGTAAAATCACCAAACTCTTTAATAAAGTCTGTATGGTGCCCTGGTGGCCTGTATACAGTAGCCAGTACAAACATAACAGGGGATTTATCATTAACATTGGTTTCTCTGGATAATGTTATATGAAGCACCATTACTTCAAATGAGTTATACTTGAAGCCAGCCTTCTGAGAAATCCTAAAAACGTTGTTATAAATTGAAGCAACTCCTCCCCCTTTGCCTTTTAGACGCGGCTCATGTTTATAACAGTAATCTTGGGGGGTGGACTCATTTAAAATAAATGTAATCATCAGGTTTTAGCCAAGTTTCTGTCAAACAGAGCACATCTATATTATGATCAGTTATCATATTATTTACAAAAAGTGTTTTCGTAGAAATGGATCTGATATTCAATAAGCCAATCTTTATCATTTATCCATATTGCATTTGTTTTTTTATTTGTTGAACCTCAATTAAATTGTTAACCTTAACTTGGTTTGGACGTTTTTTGTATTTTCTAGTTCGGGGAACAGACACAGTCTCTATAGTGTGATATCTAGGTGAAAGAGTCTCTATGTGCTGAGAATTAACTGACCTCTGTGACGTGAGGCAGCTAGCAGACGGTCGGTTTAGCCAGTCTGTCTGCTTCCTGACCTGGGCCCCAGTTAGTCAAGTATAAACACTAAGACTATGTGCCATATTTCTAGACAGAAGAGTGGCGCCACCCCAGGAGGGATGAAGACCATCTCTTTTAAACAGGTCAGGTCTGCCCCAAAAGCTCGTCCAATTGTCTATGAAACCTATGTTATTCTGTGGGCACCACTTAGACATCCAGCCATTGAGTGATGACAATCTGCTATGCATCTCGACACCACGGTAAGCAGGGAGGGGACCAGAGCCTATTACAGTGTCTGACATCGTGCTTGCAAGTTCACACACCTCTTTAATGTTATTTTTAGTGATCTCCGACTGGCGAAGTCGAACATCATTAGCGCCGGCATGAATAACAATCTTTTACATTTGCCAAGATGTCAGGCGCTCTGGCTCCCGGTTAACATTTGACTATGGTGGCTGGTGTCTCTATATTCACGTTCCGTACAATAGAATCACCAATAACTAGAGCACTTTCATCAGGTTTCTCAGTGGGTGCATCACTGAGTGGGGAGAACATGTTTAATGTTTTGATCGGAACAGAAGAGTTCCGAGTTTGTTTTGACCCACGACTACGCTGCCTCACCATCACCCAGTTGCCCTGCTGCAGGGGCTCTGTTGCCGGAACCGGACAATGTACAGGAGTCCCTGAGCTAGACGCATCCAAAGCCGTATCTAGAGCCCTAACATTCTTACGGTCCTCAATTAAAGTTTGGATGCGTGTCTCTAATTCTGAAATCTTCTCTGTCAGCCTAACTATTTCCTTGCATTTATCACATGTGAATCCCTCATCAGCGACAGAGATAGATAAACTGTACATGTGGCAAGAGGTGCAAATAATGATAGTAGCCGAAGCCATTACTCACCGTGCTTGATGAAACTTGTGAAAAACTGCAGCGTGAGACAGGAGAGGAGAAAAGAAAACGATAATGACAAGCTAACGAGTGCTAACGCTTTGCAGGTGTACTGCAGTCACGGAAGAGTGAACGATCAAAGTTAATCTGATAAGATTGATCGATAATATCAGAAATATGGTGTGAATTAAGTTATATTTTATGACAGGGCACACTACCCCAGCACTGTAACCGAATACAGCTGTACAGGGATCTGATGGAGAGAGGACTCCCTCACTCACACTGAGACCGATGTCAAACACATGTTCAGCCAATATGAGAAAGTGACTGTTACACAAATGGAGTTAAGTGGACACCACCACCGCTCCAGACAGTTCCCGGGAGCTTTGCTCAGAGTCGCTGCTGCCACCAGAAGTTTACCATTTTTATGTCCAATGTCAATGCAGCGAACCAGACCATAAACTCCTGGCTTAAGCCATCAACACGCCAGCTGACCTGCTACAAGTACACCTGGCCAACTCTCTGGATAGTGCCTTCCTACGGCACGTCAACCCCAAACAGAGAGAAGTGAATGTGCTCCTGAACCAACTCATCAGCGAGTCAAGCCAAGTCTACAGACCTAAAGACATTGTCAGTGTCAGGATGTGGCAAAGCAACACCCACACCAAGACACACATTCCAGATGTGGTGGCCTACCACGACAGCGACACACAGCTGTACCTGGCCCCAAACATGCACATGTGTACGTTGACCAAAGACATTCATTATCTCTGCCTTAGCAAACCCTTCCTCAGACACAACGCTGAAGGAATCTGCGAGTTGCAACCCTGGGTCAGCGATACGCGATGCCCTGCCGAAGCCAAGCCTTGTACACAAGTCACAGAAATGCAAGCAGAGATTGTGGGTAACATGGCTCGTCAACATTCCTGTGCACTCAGCTACACTGACCTACGACCAGCATTACTCCCGTCGACACAGCCCTCCAAGCACTGTCTCGACAGCCCTTTCTGAACCAGTCATCTGCAGTCCGAGCCTGGACTGCTGCCGACACTGCACGGTGCATCTCCACTGTCATTGGTCACACCCTGACTCTTGGCGTGACCTTCATCCTATACAGGATACTCAACGAGATGCAAACCTCTACAGCCAAACTCACGACAAGTGTGGCTGGAGGTCTCCGTTGGAATCCCCGGAGAGGGGGTGCCAAGTCAAAGACAACACCGAACCTCATCAAGCTGAATCCTCAGCTCCAAGAACCACCTGCCATTTTGAACCACCTGCCGTCATGATTCACCTTTCATCTGCCCATAGTGATGATTGCCGTCCGATGATGTCCACACAGGGACTTCATCCGACGGAAAAGGGGGAGATGTAACACTAATGAGCTGATGGTATTTCAGCCATCTGTTCCATATTAATGAATCCTGACTCTAACACATCCTGCCTTGAGTGACAGTTATTACTCCTACAAGAAATTCCAGAGTCACGTGGGCGAGCCTCAAAAGGGACATGAAACCCCCCCCCCACACACACACACAAGCACACACACGCAAACAAAATTTTCTTTATACTTTTTATGTAAGTCCTTAATAATTTGTATTTTGAACATGTTGTACCTACAATAGTTAATCCTTGTTATGCGAGGATTATAATTTTACTAGCTTATAAGTTGGATATGTTTCTCCTCATTTTATCTTTCTCAAATAGATTCATGTTTTCTGTAACTCTACTCCTGACCCGGTCGTAAAACTTTATGATCCCACTGGGAGACAGGACAGGAATGCTATCTCTTACGAAAAGAATGGTAAAATGTACTCAGACGTAGTCTAAAAGTATATAGTATTGTTTTGTTGGTGCATTGAGATGTTTCCCATATAAATTGGGACTGTCTGCAATTTATTAGCGTCGTGTTTCTATCAGTTATATATGTACTGTTTGGTGTTTTTGGAATTGTCATGTTGTGACCCAATTATTCCTCTGTGTAAAATGTGTGTAAAATCTATTAATCTTGAATTATGAACTTGCTAGAATATCACTGCTGAAATCTAACAAGCCCCAAAGTTAGTAGGGTGGGTGTTTCCACAGAGACAAAAGGAACTTTTCCCCGCTTCAGATAGCGGACGTTCACTGGTTGTTCACGCGAACAGAGGCGTGAACCATCCCAAGCCATAAGAGCCGACCGAACAAGGCCCGCCCTCTCTCTTCCTTCACACACGCTGCTAACCGGCTGCGACCCTAATCGCTCCCGCGAGTCCCTTCATATTGCCGTCCCCCCAGCACAGGACTGAGAGGACAGTCATTCTCATGGCTCCTTCGGAAGCTTTCGTTTTCGTTGTTTTCTTTTCTTTTCTTTACTAAGTTTATTCAACTATTCGCCTCTCCACACAAGGAAGACGAATTCTGGAACATTGTTTGTTGAACCTTTCAAATACCGCGCGATTCCGCCGCAGCCCCGGACCGGAAGACAAAGGCCCATGCTGCTCCAGCGCAGCTCACACACGTCACCCGGCACACGCACGTTGTTTTCAAAAGGATCAGCGCACAAAGCGTCACAAAAAGACCACGCTCACGCACGCTGGGGCATGCAAGTATCTTTCTCTATGGAGATTTAAATGCTACTTAAAGTGTGTCTATGATTTGAGTCGTTGTTGGCTTCCAAAAAGTTACGGTCTATGATTTTCTTACCTGAGCTCATTCTGTGATCTCTTTCTCTCTCTCTCTCTTTCTCTCCCTTATGTGGATTCCGTTATGTCTAGTACAAAGTTTACTGTCTGTATTGTCGTACGCATATTTACTCTGTGTGATTTGTAGCTTGATGTATTATTAGCCAATTTTTAAAAACCCATATATTCATGATTGCCTTGGCCTCCACCCCGCTCACATTACGAGTCACTGAGATGTCTGATCTTTAGCTACGAGCTTTAAATTTAGAAACTAAATTTATTAGGGATGCACCGAAATGAAAATTCTTGGCCGAAACCGAAAACAAGAAAACCAAGGCCGAAAACCGAAACCGAAACACCGAAAGAAATTATGCCAATTATTAGTAACATTGCATTTATTGCTATGACCGTGTACTAACTTTACTAAAATTAAGACATTGCAATTGCATAAATATTAAAGTTTCAAAGATAATTACAATTACATAAATTATTAAAAAAAAAACATAAAAATACATAATTACAAATGATGCAAATATTTATTAAGCACATTGCAACAATGCACAGTATAAAATTAAATTCAAACTAAAAATTTATCCCACTCATGTGTATATTTAATAATAATGTGCAGGCCTACTGGCCTGCAGCAAGGTTTTAAAATGAACAGTTCTCTCATTAAAACAAAGTGCATTTAGGTGAAGTGCATTTGAATTTTTTTTCTGTCGGACTAGAAAGTGCATTACTTCTCCAATAGGCAAGACTATTATCACTTCTGGGGATGGGGACTTTAACCATTTAGCTGTTGAGCAGAGCTTGTCATCTGCCTGACATTTGAGAGAGTGTATATATATATATATATATATATATATATATATATATATAAATAATATATATATATATATATATATATATATATATATATATATATATATATATATATATAGTAGCCTAAGAACAAAATAGACAACGTATTATTTTTTGAGGCACTTTCTTGCAGAATTCCACTGAACATATCAGACAACGAGGGTGCATGCCACTCATCTGGTGCAGAGACCAGTCTTTTTTTCTGCGCTCTGATCTGTCTCCTGCGCTTGGCGCTTCTCCGTCTCCACACGGGTTCTCCGCATCTAGCGCAGCCTGGATCATTTCTCGTGCGCGCTGCCTTATTTCCGCATCCAAGTAATGGTCTTTATAACGCGGATCAAGCACATTCGCGATGAAGTGCAGAGGATCCGAAAATATCTCAGTGAGACGTGTGCTAACAGACTCTATAAGACTGTACTTTTCTTTGTTTTTTACTTCGTGGTCCGTCTTAATCTCTTTGTTAGGAGACGTTTTAGTGCTGCGAATAAAGGAATACGAAGAGAGAGAATGTTCTCACTGGTGTTAAGTGAATGTCGCGGGGAGCTCGTGGTCTGCGCTATGATAAAAGTGATAAAAGTCTATCCGCCGAAAACCAAAAAGAAATGCAGGGAACAAACACAAACACTTGCACAACTCCGTTGATGCTCTGTAAAAATAAACTCCATCCACTGGTCCCTTAATGCGGTTTTTTCTTTGGTAATCTGTGCAGGGTTGTCTTGTCCTGGCAACCAAAAACACACTCCTTTTGTGACATTTCGCGACGCTCTCGCTCTGATCAGTGTTTGTCTGTGCACAGCCTCTCTCTGCTCTGCTATACGGGAGCGCGCGCTCTTCCGGCAAACGTGCCCTCAGGACCCATATAAGGAAATTCCGCTCCATCTAATGTCACACAGAGCCATACTCGAAAAAAAACTTTCCAAAACTTGTGACAAACCGGAAGGAGTATTTTTGGAACAGAAATACTCCTTAAAATGTACAACTTAATTTTTGAAACTTTGTCCATGTTTATGGACACATGGGAATCCAACTCTTTAACAGTGTAAAAAACTCAGTATGCATGAAATAGCATTTCACCCCCCCCCCCCCCCTTTAAGAGCCGATGAATCTATCCAATATAATACACGTCAAATTTTTTTCTAAAGTTTTTACTTTCACTTAAGACCTAACCGACAGTTTTTTTCGAACATACTTTCCAAGACGGTATGAATTTGATGGTATTTGTATTTGACGGTACAAGAGCAAAATAAGGCAAATTCAGCAGCTTCTCAGTTGAGCTTTTCCGCGTCTTGTGTTTGAATGCTTTAAACTCTTTTTAAATGTTAAAATCGACAAGTTGCAAAGGCTTAAAAACATGCGAAATGGTAAGCTTTTGTGACCACAAGCAGCAGTGGACTGTCACCTGTCCTGATCATATTTTTAGGCTGGCCTTTAGATCGCCAGGGGCCCCCCCCCAGCCGTGTGCCCCTATAATCGTCACCACCTTTCACCCCACTAGGGACGACCCTGGGATGAGCTGATTTTGATGTGAGGGAGAGAGCAATGACAGAATTGAAGACGGAGAGTGCCCGCGCGGGGGAGGGGCGTCATGCTCATTCTCTCCATCACTCCGTCAGTAGCCTGGCCCTTGCTTCACTCACAAAACCCAATTACAGATCAAATAAGGCTTTGGGGGGACAAAAAAAATCACTTTGGCGGCTGCCAAAAAAATTTCAATGTAGGAAAAACCCTGCATATTTATAATAGATTATTTGCTACAGTTGTGCTATACTTAACTGCTATACTATTGGCATTCTACTCTTGCTAATTGAATCCAGGTGATTATTCTTAAATTGTCTACAACGGGAAAAAAAAAGTGTGAATGTTTGCTGGAATGGAAGTACTGAAGAAAAGCAACTTGAAGCATTTGCTTGTGCTCGTCTAGTTTTTAATCCAGATGCACCTTGCACTTTTTAGTAACATGCAGTGTATAAAATAATTCTCTATTCAGTATGTGGTTAGCAATTTTTTGTTGTTCATTTGAAAACTTTTCCATAAAATATCTAATTTAGATAAACTATACTGAATTGAAAACCTAAAAAAAAAAAAAAAATACGGAGTAAGATTTTATGCTCTGAAATAACTCTGAATAAATTCCAGCATGCATGCAGCGTCATCCTGATAAGCAAGATTTAAGTTGTAATAGGTTGCAAACAATGCTGCCAGGCCCTCAACAAATGCCTCTGAAAATGGGCCCAGGACAACTTCCCTCTCGACGGACAACATCCACTTGCTTGGGGTCATGGATTCACCTATAAAAAATAAAATAAGAATACGGCAGGGCGGGGCATAGATTAATAAGTGTTGTATAGCTCACGTTAAAGGGATAGTCTGAAAAGAATTAAATGAAGTAAAAATTACCATGATTTACTCACGCTATCCTAGGAGTAAATTATTTTCTTCTTTCAGACAAATACAATCGGAGTTACATAAAAAATTTTTTTTAAATAAATGCCCTAGCTCTTCTCAGCTTTATTATGGTAGTGAATGACAGGCAACATTTTGAAAGCTCAAAAAGTGCATCCATCGATCATAAAAGTACTCCACATGGCTCAGGCCTTCTGAAGTGAAGCGATGCATTTAAGAAAAATATAAATTTATAATATATATAAAATATATTTAAAACCATATAAATTAGTCCTTTCCTCTGGTAATTCAAGCAAATAAGGCTTTTCTCTCAGTTTGCTAAGAAAATATGCCCAATGTCATGGATGTTTTGAAATTATTCAACAATGCCGTGAATGGTAGACTTAGGCAATAGCAATTTAGCTTGCAGTTTCAGATAGAAGAGGGTTAAGTTACATTTCCTAGAAAAAGCTATTCATCCACAACTTCAGAAAGATTTTGCAACTTCTAAACTCTCACTCTCAGACACAACATCTGAAACTGGTCATACAACAGGGGTTAGGGCTGAACGATATATCGTCATCGTATCTATATCTAGATATGAACTTTCAAGATATTAATATCGAAAAAAGCAACGATATAGACGATATAGATTTCCCCTCTCCGCGCTCGCCCTGCATACAACTCTGGCAGTCACAACAAACATCAGTTTTTACGAGTGCCCTTGACTGCACCGCTAAACCCAGCGCGCATACACTAGGGACGTGGGAACTATATTGTGAGGGGGGGGCGGCGTTTCCATGGTTGACGCGTCATTGCTTGTCACGTGAAACACCGCAGCAGCAACAGCACTAAATGAATGATGATCTGCTTTTATGTCATTTTTCCTTTTTTATTCACAATATTCACAAATGTGTTAGTTATGGCATGAAATATCTGATATTATGATTGTCAAATACATGCAAGTGGAAGTATATTGTTGTTTAAACACCTTTATAACGATCGCGTTAGTTGAGCTGTATGGTCGATGGGCGGCGTCGTGTTTGTGCCGCAGACGCAGTTCAGAGAATCGAATATGTTGGATTTACAACCTCTATGTTTACAACACATGAATTCATCCACTTCTCCCAAAATACTTAAAAGTAAGTGGCTGGTGAACTGGGAATAGAATAAACACTGAAGTTACTTACACGATGTGTATCTGATATGAATAAAACAAATTATAATGGAAAGGATTATTATTACCGCTTCCATAGACATCAGTGTGTATTTTACAAACTCTAAATGTATTGTTTTTTAGTACTTATGTGAATTTATATGTTTGAAAACTAAAATAAACAGTATGTGGTTGAAAACACTCAAAAGTTGTGATATATGACAGCTCTGAGTAGGGCTGTCACTTTTAGTTCGAAAATTGATTGCACAATCGATTGGACCAACCAAAAAAGTTTTCGAAAATGAAAATAGGGAATTGATTTTAACCAAATATGTATACTATTAATTTTAAAATAATTAAAATAAAAAAATAGATGTAACAAAACTCACAAACAAAATAAAAATTAAATTAAACAAACAAGGAGAAAAAGAAATCCGAAAGTGCAGAATGCCTTCCGAGAGCTAGACAGAAAATAGCAGCAATTTTAAGCTCCTGTAAGACCCAGTAATGTCGAACCCAGCGACCTCTTATGTTGCGTTCACACCAAATGCGAATAGAGCATCTGGCGCGAATGATTTCAGTGTTTTTAGTCAATGTAAAGATGCGTTTACGCGTGTCTGGAGGTCTCGCGGCACAGTAGATGAGTTATGAGTTATGAAAAGGACCATTGCAAGCTGACAGCGACCGGCTTTTGTGGTGGAAAACTGGCAGTAATACCCCCACCTTGTGCAGCTGTACCCGAGTTTCCCTAGGACATCAGTGCGGTTGAAGCGTGTCTTCTCAACAGCTGGACATATAGTGAATGAAAAACGCTCTGCTCTGGACCACGAAAATATTGATCGACTTGTTTTCCTGTCCAATAAATTTGTAATGGCCTTATTTTGCGCATTACAATATGCCTGCCTAGTCGGTTACGTTCAATAAAAAAAAAATAAAAAAAACACACATGGCTTGTTCTCAAGTCCATTTTAAGTTAGATTTTTTTTAACAGTTGTTTGAGATGGATTGAATCATTTTTAAAAGATTCAATGAACATTTATGTCTTAAAAATCGAAAATGATTTTTTCACAAAAGTGACAGCACTAGCTCTGAGAGCGCCTGTCTCTGGCCGCCCCCGTATTTTGGATTCAGAAAAGACGATATAAACCAGAGTGACGTGTTGTGCAGGTCGTGTTCAGCCAAAGAACACGTAGTCATATCGTATTGTATCGATAGAGATATCTGGCATGAAAATCGAGATAAGAAATTTTGTCCATATCGTTCAGCCCTAACAGGGGTTCCCAAACTTTTCCATTCCACGACCCACATGAGTGATTCTCACGATTCGGTGTCATGAAACATTTTGAAGATAAAAGTAAATGCTATCAAAATAACAAGGATACAGTTATAAACATCTGTTCATCTACTATTTTGCACATGATTTAAAATTACATCCTAAATACCAATTTCTAAAAAAAATTCACATTTAAGAGAAAATTTATCATTATCATTATGTCCATGACTGGATTTGGGTTCTTTGAGGTGGAATTTTTTTAAATTAAAAAATATAAAAAATGAAAAGCTTCAGTGCATGTTGTACTATAAACATTTACAGGAAATAAATGTGGTATTTTGTGATCATTGGAAAAATGTAGTACAAATTAATAAGGAATATAAATATGTCCAAGAACGATTTTCTCATCCTCAGCAACAATTTTCAATCATTGTTTAAGTCCTCAAGGAACTAACATTTTCAAGGCATTTTGCTGGAGGGACATAATTGACTGTGACACTCAAGATGGCTACCAGGTAAGCAGTTCTTATTTTTTTCTCCAGATAAAAGTTAACATTTTGTTTGTCAAAGTACCTTCACAACTTTTTAGTTCTCATTACCGAAACATGAGTTTGTGAAGTTTTAAAAAATATTGCCCTTTTAATTTTTTGATTGCTATATACCCCATTATGGTCTAAATATAAAAAGAGAGGGAAAGTTTAGCTAACCCTCATTTAGCTTCCACAGTAAGCAAAAATGTTTAAGGTCGCTCATCCTCCACAACACCATTATCATTCACCGCAACAATTGAAGGCCTGTTGCGGTGAAGATACTCAATGTTTCAGTAATGAGAAAAAGACTTATGAAGGAGGACTGTGCATTATAACTTGATATTTGCCTTAACTTTTTGAACAGATTGCCACCTACTATAAATGTAATATTTAATTTAATTATTTAATTTTTTACTGTAAAACAATGTATTTCTATGTCTTTTTAATGAAATGTTACATTCAATCAAGATGGATATTGTACATTTTGTTACAGGCAAGCATCAGTTGAAAAGAAAAGGGCATCAGCGAAAGACAGGCTTGCAAAGTATAGGGAAAAAATATACAGTAATCCAGTGTTACTTGAGGAGTACAGAAGAAAGGAGAGAGAAAGGTCAGGGGACAGGGCGATAATAGGGAGCATATATAACTTGGATTATTTGTTTTAACCAACACTTGCACTCATTCCCACACAGACACATGTATGCACACAGAAACACAAGTACACACACACACACACACACAGTTGCTGACATGCAAATGTGAAGGCTGACATAATTGTACAGTATACACTATATTGTAGATACACACACTCTCTTTCACACACATCACACACAGACGTGTGTGTGCGTGCTTACACACACACACACACACACCTACCTTTCATAAACGAAAAATTGTGTGCAATTTTGATCATAGTCCAAAGTTTGTATTTATGTCAGTGCTTACTGCATTTCAACTTTCATTATTTTTTTTCTTTTTCAGGTATCGGAAACGTAAAGAAAATGGTAAAATTAAGACTACTCAGGACCTCACAAGTAGACCGCATGAGAGAAAAAAAAAAAAAAAGTGGAAGAAAAATTCGGCAAAATATTACAGAAAAGAAAAAAGCAAGAGCAAGCACTTCTAGATCTAACCCTTCATTAAGTGAGACAGAAAATTCCTTTGGAAATGAAGAAAATAACAGACAGGAACTAGACACAGTGTTGGGAAGGTTACTTTGGAAATGTAATAGGTTACAGATTACAAGTTACCCTGTTTAAAATGTAATAGTACTGTAACTTTTTCAATTACTTTATTAAAGTAATGTGACTAATTACTTGTGTACTTTTTGGTTACTTTTCTAAATTTGTGAAAATTAAAGAATAAATAAAAGCATATACATCATCTTAAATACGGTTATCTAATAAGCATGTGTCATTCTGTATAATAAACTCCTGAAACATTGGTGTGTTTTTTTTAACTACTGTCTCTTTGTATATGATGATAGTTTTCTCAAAATAAGTAAAATGCACATGAAGTGACACAGAGCAGTTCTAGAAATTATGTTTATGTGCTCGTGTACACCTATATTTAGGCAGCAGAGGTTGAAAACACTGCGAGCTTCAGTAGGCCTATGTGTAGTAAATGAAACCATGTCTTTGACATTAATTTACAGGAGGGGCGGGCTGGGAAAAAAATTCAGACTGGAAAATTCAAACTCACACAAACAAATTCATGGACAAAACTATTTTTTGTATAGACCTGACATAAAAAAGGTTTAAATCTTTACTTTGGGGACATGCAAAATAATTTAAAAGTTCTCTCCTGAACTGCACCTTCACTTCCATTTTTCTCTTCAGTCTCTTTATTTTGCCCTGTTATCCATCTCTCTCATGACTTTAATACTCAAGATTGAAAAAAACTATACTTTACAATACAATACTCTACAATACTACAATATCTTCATAGAAAAATCCTAATACTGTACACAAGTCATGTTTTTCCCTTACAAAAATTAACCATGCTTTTATTAGCCTATATAAAAGTCAATTAACCTTGTTTTTTTTGCAAATGGATTTGAATTTATTTTTAAATAAATACATTTGTAAAATAATGGTTTTGGTTACCACAGTTAAACAAAAGTAAACATTTTCTCTCCATTTATAGTTAAATATTAATGTTAATTTTCATAAGGGTTGTGTTGTTGTCTGTCTAGCTCCCCCTAAACCTATATAAAAAATAAATCTGAATGTTTTTCAGCTAAATTACTACTGTAACATTACAACAGATAATAATTATGTCCTTTATATAGTATTGTGAGTGATGACTGATGAGCAACACACTCAAAAAAATGAATTTCCAGTTCTGTTCACTTTACCTAAACAATTCATGTTGAATTAATGCCATTGTGGCTATTTTTCATTTTAACATGATTGCATCATGTTAAACTGACTTAAAACTGTCACTCATTGGTTTAACTTAAAGTTTTCATTTTAAAAGTACATGTTTCAATCACTTAGCTCAGTCAAACCTTTATGACTGAATTAAAAAATATATAATAACTTACATAATATATATGCTTTATTTGATTTTTTTTTTATTATTAATTTATAGCTTTACTATAATTATAGAAGTGTTATTAAATGGTTATTGGTGTTTTTAAGTTTGTTATTTGTCTTAAATTGCTGTTATTTGAAAGACAATGTATTATTTAGGGTATTTGGTTTGTGTTGAATAAAGCACACATTAGTCTATTAGTATGTTTAGTGACAAAATAAAGCTATTGTGGAGTTTAATAATCAACATTTATTGTGCACATTTAGTGCAAAGCAACATAAATGAAAATTTAATAAAAAAAAAAAAAAATTAAGGCCTTTACTGTTGCTCATATTTATTTGGTCTAATTTCTACTTTCTAAGTTTTGAAAAATAAAGCACATAAAAATGATTCATATGTACTAATTTAAAATAACTTATTTTGAACGAAGAAACTAGATAATCAATCAGACTGATACAAATAATGTTTTAAAAAAGTCAATCGCACATATAAAATGTGTGTTTTTATAAAGTCAGTCGGACGGAATGTCAAAACATCCTGAAAATAAACGACATTCTCAACCTGAAGGAAGCGGAAATTTGCTGTGACGCCATTTGCATATCAGGGCGGCAACAATCATGAAATGCGTTAATGCTGCGCACGTTGGAAGGAGATCGTCGCGGCCGCGCCATTAACTGGAAATAAGCTTAAAACCAACAGGTACGTGTTCATCCGTTTCCATCCATGTTATTAGAAACAATAATATCAAACGTTTTCATGATGTCGGTTGATACTTATGTGTTATTATGACAGAATGCACGATTCTTATGCCTGAAAGATCACCACACCAACAACTCCAATCAAACCTCAAACAAACAGGTAACTTGCATGTCCATCCATTTGCATTATTGTGATTTTATGTTTGTTGATACTACTGCTTTTTTGAGAGAATAGCCATTAGGGCTGGGAGATGCATTGAATATTAGAGTTAATATCGCAGTAATTTTGAGGACCATGTAGAATTTTAGAATATTGCAAATTTAGAATATTTCAAATTCAAGCATACTTACCTAAAACTTTGTGCCAAGCGTCCAGTATTGCCCTTTTTATATTCTTTTATATATTTATTTTATACGTTTGCATTTTACTCTATAATAACTGTTCTAAAATAGTTATGTGTTTGTTTGTTTTTTAATGGGGTTACAATAAAATCTGAATTTTTGTGTTATTGAAAAGAAAATGCAAACATATTGAGAAATATATTGAATATCATTAAGAAATTTGACAATATCAAGATATCAAATAATGGTGTATATGGCCCGGCTGTAATAGCTTATATTTGTATATGGTTTCAAACCATGAACTACAACCATCAACTAACATTTTTTTTTTTTAATTCAATTGTCTGACAACTTTTCTTTGGCTTAACACTGAAAGACTTATTTAGATATGTGGAAGTGTAAGACCTGTGAGTTTTCAGCATCTTCTAGATCTGAGTTGTTGAAACATTACAAGTTAAAGCATAAACACTTTGGCCGAAGCCACTCATTCCCATGCATGCATTCAAGTTGTCCTTGTTCTTTTAAGACATGGAACGCTTTATTGGTCCATCTTAGTAGAGTCCATGCAAATCATCAAGATCCTGCACAATCAGAACTGACTGCCTTCAGCTGTCATCTGTGTTCAAACTCTGAACTTAGTTCTGAAAAGGATTATTTTGTTCACATGGGTACACATTTGAAGAAAAATGAAGTGGTTACTTGCATGTTTTCTGGTTGTGATTTTCAGACAAATGTTTACGGTACCTTTAGGTCCCACAAAAACAGAAAACACACTCCCCATTCATTGAGTGACTTTAAGTTTGGTGTAGTATCTACGTCTAGGACACGAGTGTGACAGTGACGCTCATGAAAGTGTACAGGTTAATGAAGTTGCTTCTGATGATGTATGTTTTGGAAGCAGTGCAGAAGTTCAGGACCTACCTAGTGTTATTGTTGAAAATTTTGCAGCAATGTTATTGAAATTGGAACATTTCTTTCATGTTCCAGGCATAGCAGTTAATGAGTTTTTAGAAGAACTGCATTTTTTGTTGAGTACCTCATCCCAAACTGCTACATGTGACAGGCTCAAAGAACTGTTTCAGGAACACAGTCTTGCCTGTGAGGATGCAATTATTCAAAATATTGCTAAAGCTGTGTGTGAATCTCATCCACTGCACACAGCAATAGAACCGCGTGGTCCACTAAGCACAGTGTATCGGCGCAAGGAGTTTTATAAAAGTCACTTCTGTGTTGTTGAACCTGTTGAATACATCCTTGATTCACAACAGGGAAAAACTTATCAGTATGTTCCCATTTTAAAATTCCTGCAACAGCTGTTAGCCAAGGAGGATGTGATTGAAACAATACTGGCAAACCACAGATATGAGCATAATGAAGCTGTTTATTCATCCTATCAGGATGGCAGTATCTTTAGGGAAAATGCATTCCTGTCAGGAGATGACTTGCGCCTTTTGTTAAGGTTGTATGTTGATGATTTTGAAGTGTGTAACCCACTTGGTACCTCTCGGAGAGCACACAAGCTCTGTGCAGTGTATTGGACTCTAAGCAATTTGCCTACAAGTTCTCATGCAACAATGTCGTCCATTTACTTGGCTGTGTTGTGTAAAAGTAATGACGTGAAAGAATACGGCTTCAATAAAATCCTTGAGCCTCTTCTTGAGGACCTGGCACATTTAGAAGAAGTTGGCATTTTTATTCCTTCAGTTGGTCATTTTGTGAAGGGTACTGTGCATGTCGTGATTGCAGACAACCTTGGGGCCCATAGCATAGCTGGTTATGTTGAGAGTTTTTCTTCTGAGTATTACTGCAGATTCTGCACTGGAAAGAGCTCGGAAATTCAGATTAATGAGGTTCGGTCAGGTGGTTTTAGCCTTAGAAAGAGAGAGAGTTATGATGCTCACCTGAAATCTGCACAACAGACTGGCAGCTGTTGTTTTGGTGTTAAAAAAGAATGTGTATTCTCCACACGCCTTGCTCATTTTCATGTTCTCTCTGGCTATCCCCCGGATGTCATGCATGATGTTTTTGAAGGTGTTGTACCATTTGAGCTTAAACATTGTTTATCAATGCTTTTATCAAAGAAGTACTTCACCTTTGAATTTCTCAATGAACGTATTGTTAATTTCCCCTATAAATGGACGGATAAGACAAACAGACCTCATGCAATCCCTCGCTCAATGTTCAGCCAGAATACTATTGGAGGCAATGCTCACGAGAACTGGAACCTGATAAGGTTGCTTCCATTTCTTGTATGGCTGGTGCTTATGGATCTCAAAGACATTGTTGAGCTTGTGGTATCACCAGTTCACACTGATGAGTCAATTGCATACCTTGATGGCAAAATTTCTGAACACCGACAGAGGTTTCAGGAAGTTTTTCCAGGTGTGAAGTTAATTCCAAAAGAGCACTTTTTGGAACATTACCCTGAACTTATCAAGTCATATGGTCCACTTGTGCATCTGTGGACTATGCGCTTTGAAGCCAAACACCACTTTTTCAAGCAAGTTGCTCGGGTTACCAATTGTTTCAAAAATATCCCCCTTACACTTGCAGCTAAGCACCAGCTAATGATTTCTCACAGTTTGAAATCGTACCATCTTGAAAAATCTGCACTAGATGTATCAACTGTATCAACAGTGCCTCTGACTGTTTTGAGAACAGAAATAACACAGGTCATCCAAGACAAGTACCCAGACACTGAATTTGTCCAGATCACCACAAGTGTCACCAGTAAAGGCCTCAGTTACAGAAATGGAATGATTGTTGTTTGTCGCTCTTTAGACGGGCTCCCTGAATTTGCAGAGATTATTCAGATGTGTATAGTGCAGAAGGGACTGTGTTTTGTACTTAAAGGTCTGTGTGGTTGGTATAGGGAGCATTTTAGGGCCTTTGAACTGACCTCTTCTCCATCAAGGGAGATTTTCTTTCTTGAACTAAGTGAATTAGCTGATGGATATCCATTGGCTGACTACAAGGTAGGAGGTCTTCGTTTGGTGTCACTGAAAAGACAAATTCATTCATAACAGGTGCCATTTAAATATTTCTTGTTTAACTGTATGAATGAAGCTTATGTACCTACAGTGCAAACAATACAGTTCTTTTTTTTTTCTCATCAACAGGATTGTAAAAATGACCTCCACCATCATCCTGCGTGTAATTCTGGGAGAGAACAGTGCACAGAAAGTGACACTTCAGAATGGAGTCCTTTGTTCTTTGGCAGAGTTAATGAATGAGATACAGACACAGTGTAATTTAATGGGAGAATTCAGACTTCAAATCATGGACCCTGACTTACAAGATTTTGTGAACCTGACTTCCACAACTGATGTTCAGAACAAAAGCACCCTTAAGGTCATCAAACTCTGTGACTCTTTAGCAGTATCTCCATCTCCCTCATCATGTGACACAGACATTCTGTCTTCAAGATCATCCTCTGAAGTATCACATTCTTCATCCCTTGACCCCCAAGAGTTGACTTTGAATACAAGGTCTTCTTGGCCAACCTGTTTTGTTGTGCCCCGTTTCTCCTATGATGCAGAAATTAAGCTGGAACAAGGCAATTCAGAATACCAAAAAAATGGCATTCTGCTGAATCCAGACCCAAAGCTGAAATCAGACATTTTGTATGGACTTGCTGAAGAAATAGTAAAATTCAAAGTGTACCTTTCTGATGCTGAATTCAGTGAAGTGGCTGAAGCTCTTATAAAACGGCATCCTTGCCTTAAGGAACAAGGATCCTTAACAGGCTGCAGTGGCTGGAAAAGAAGCCTTAAATATAAAATGTCAAATTACAGAACCAAGCTGCGAAATCTTGGTTGTAGTGAAGTGACTGCAAATGCCATGAAGCACAAACCTATGGGTGTAAGCAATCCAGCTTTTGGGGTCAAGAAGCCACGCAAGGCTGAAGTTAACTTTTGTCCCTCATTTCTTCCTGGTGAAACTCCTGACAGCATGGAGCAAATAAGAGTCTCCCTTCTTTCTGAGGTTAAGAAGAACAACGAGCAAATGGACTGCATTTGGACTGCATTTATATAGTGCTTTCAACAGACCACATGGCCATCCAAAGCACTTTACAATTTGCCTCACATTCACACACCGACGGCGGTGTCTGCCATACAAGGCGCCATCCAGCTCGTCGGGAGCAGCTGGGGTTAGGTGTCTTGCTCAAGGACACCTCGACACTTGGTCAGGTGGAGCCGGGGATCGAACCACCAACCTTCCGGTTTGTAGACAACCAACATGAACCACTGAGCCACTGCCGCCCCGGCACACCTCGACACTTGGTCAGGTGGAGCCGGGGAGACTCTGAGAAGATTAATGGACCTATCATTTGCATTGAGAAGACAAGAGGTTGTCAAAGAATCTCCACTTATTGTTGACTTTATGGGCAGATGGCCAGCTTTGTTCCAAGAAAATGAGGTAATTCACCCTAATGTCTAAGTGGGATTTTACATAAAATTAAATGTATTAAAATGCCAGTAAGTCAAATAAAATAATTTTACCATATGAAAACAAATAGGCTAGCTAGCTTTTTTGGGCATACATTAAAGTTGTGGTGTTTATCTTTGTGTTTTAGGTTTGTGCTGAATTTGCACGGGTAACAACTGTCGCCTTAATTTCAAAATTCTTCTCAAAGCTGGATGAACACACTCCAAGTCTTCTGAGGATATTTGCCAAGAGAGGTGGAGCTCAGGGACGAAGGATAAGAAAACTTCTTGTGCCACTTACAAAGGTATGATAACTGCAGAAATTGTTTTTCTAGATAAATTAATGATTTGTTTCTCAATTATGACTTGTGTGACTTGAAAATGTATTAGTTTATTGGTACATGTTAATTTTAGCATCTCACTCTTATGCTAATTGTCTTTATTTTCCCTAGTGTGCCTGCATTAATGTTAAGAGGGAGTGTGTCCTCAAAGCCCTGTTTGTCTACCTAAATGAGGATCCTGACAATCTCATCAAGGAGTACATGGTATTATTGCCTGAATTTTCTGACAATATTTTTTGTGTATAACAATAAATTTTATATTATTATTAATGTACTTTGTTCTGTTTATAGGATGTCGACTTTTCCAACGCTGAAACTGCATTCAAAGAGATGGTGATGGGCGTTTTTGTCATCAGATGTGATGGAGGTGAAGGATGTGAAGGATGTGAAGATGAACCTGCGGACGTTGGAGTAGTTCTTGAAGGAGTTACAGCACTAGAAGGGCTTGGTAATGTAACTAATGGTGTTGCATTGCTGATTGGGCTAATATATGCCCTAAATCTAAGTTATCCGAAGGAGCTTCGATACACCTTTGAACTCCTGCTAAAAGTGTTCCTGGAGCTTGATGGACACAAACTCTCCACCAAAGTTCAAGCGCTCAAGACCAAGCTTTTTACACCCTGAATCTATAACTAATTGTTTTTGTGTCAAATACTCAAAGCAAGTTCATGTTTCATGTTCACACATTTTAATGCCTTTATTGAGTTTTGCCTTTTTTTATGTTTTTGTACATAAGGGCATATGTAAAGAGGAATAGTTTCCTAAAAATTCAAAATTTTCCTAAAAAAAAGTCAGAAGGTCAAGGAAAACCATCAGGGGTTTAGGGGTTTCAACGACACAGGGGTTAGTTAATGTTGACAATTTAATTTTTTTTTTTTTCTTTTAAACAATTTTTGTTTAACTGATGGTTTTAATGGCTTCTGAGTGTTCTTGAAGGAAAGACGTTTTAATGAAAATGTATTTTAAATAGTTTTCAAAGATGTTCTACATAGCACATGTATTTGTTTGTCCTTCACAAAAATTATGCAGGCACATTTTGGAATTAGAATAGAATTACAGACAGCTTGATGCAGATGCAGATTTTTTATTTTTTTGTGAAGTGCATTAAAAGCAAACACACTTTGCTAATTTTTTATATATATATATATATATATATATATATATATTAGGGGTGTAACGGTTCACAAAATTCACGGTTCGGTTCGATACGATACACTGATGTCACGGTTCGGTTCGGTTCGGTTCGATACGTTTTAGATACAGCAAAATGTAAAAACATCTCAACTTTTCAGAATGCCGCAAGCGCACCGCGGGTCATGTGACAAGAACCAACCAATCAGCTTCATCCTTTCCCGTAACAACGTTGAGAGCTCAGCCAAGATGAAGGAACAGCTGATCATAGTTGTATATGGATTGCAATTTTGAAATAAATTCAGTAGCAGAGCTACTGCAAGCGATTTTTAGAGCTGCAAATCCATTTATCCTTCGCTGAAATTTCCGCGTCTCATGGAGAGAGCACGTCATTGTTGCTTAGCAAAGACAGACGCCTCAGGAGAAAGACGCGCTTAGCGTTTTCCATGCGTTTTTAGGCACGATATGTGAACGGCCCCTAAGGCGCTCGCTCACTCAGCACGCGCTGAAGGCTCGTTGCAAAATGTCTAATGCATTTAACAGACCAGAAATATAAGATCCTAAAATAACCAACAGGTCTGGTGTTTGGGTTGGATTCCCTGTAAGCTACGGTTCAATACGAATACGCGTATCGTTACACCCCTAATATATATATATATATATATATATATATATATATATATATATATATATATATATATATATATATAGGTTTAACCTGCATTTGTTGTACATGTAGGAATGTGAACCTGTTTTTCATTTTCATTTTGCATTGTAGAATTAAGTATGCTCATGCTGCACTGCTTTGAATGTTCTTAATTTGTAGTCAAGTATTTTAAACATTTCCTTAAGAGCACATGCAGTCATGTCATGTGAACATGTTCATGGAGAAATAGGAAGCAGTTCCTGTGTAAAGGAAAACATTTCTGTACACATGTGTTTTATATAAATTAGGTAAAAAAATTCAGGCTTAATGTTTTAAGTATTTGAAGTGTTGTTGAAAGTGTGACACATGCTGTAAGCTGTTCCCTAGTAAAAAGGATTTATTGCATATTTGCTGTGTCTGTAGTCATCATTGAAGTATGGGGAAAAATGGTGATGTGATATTATTTTATAACATAGTAGTAACTTGACTAAATGGGATTCATTAAAAGTGATTCAAACCTATAGGCTTAACATAAAGGATTAAATTTAAGATAGCATGATTAATTATAGTTCAATAAAAAACATTGTATCATGTTAAAAATAAGTATGTAAATCACGTTTAATCAATGTCATCTGTTCATGTAAAATGAACACAAATATTTCAAGCTGGTTTAACATCATCTAGTGTTGTTAAGATAATGTGGTGTAACCACGTGGAACCACTGTCCACGATTAAATCATGTTCAACCAAAGTTTTATTTTTTTGAGTGCATGCTGCTGCTTGATTAAATAAAAAAACAAAGACAAAAAGGATCTTTACAGATGAAACTGACCTGAAACCCTAAACAGTAGTTCTGCTTCTCTGCTCCAGCTGTGCGTTTCCACAGTCCACTCTATTCTCTCTCTCTCTCTCTCTCTCTCTCTCTCTCATTGATTACTCGGAGTCTGATTCCAAACCATTTGGTGGAGAGCGCGCGAGTCATGACTAACACTTCATGATTTATTAGAGATTTAATTATCAAATGGCGGATTCGAAAATGATTGCTTTAGTACTTTCTGCAGGCAATTATACAATAATGATATTAAATAGTGGGGCAAAATCGGCTGCCAGGCCACCGGGAATTGTCCCGGTTCTCCCGGTGTCCAGTCCGCGCCTGATTTCCAACACGCAGAATGCGCAAGTCTTATTGCATTATTGGGGCTTAATATTCACTGACACTAGTCCATGTCATGTTTTGATTTAAGTGTACTGACCTACTTTTGATTTAGTCATCCAAAATGTGGCATATTCCGTCCGCGTTAGGCATTCCGTTTTTATGACTGGATTCTACGAACCAGACTGTATTTCCGCATCCTGGAAATTATTAGAGCGTTATGTCTCAGAATAGTTTGGGAAAGAAATCAGTTAAATCTGTATGTGGATGTGTGTAAATATTCAAATTTAATCCCCTTTGTAATCATAAAAAAATTCATAAGTAACTGTAATTTAATTACTCATTTTTTCATAGTAACTGTAACTAATTACAGTTACAATAATTTTGTAATTAAATTACATAACACCGTTACATGTAACTAGTTACTCCCCAACACTGACTAGACAAATAGCGAAAGTCTGAACAGAACTCCAGAAAAAGAAAGTTTAGACCTGAAAGGGCCAATTGAGGCATCCACCCCCCAGAGAACACGGCCAGTCATTAAAAAAATAGAGTGACTGCATCAAGGACTATGGCCAAATTAAGAGCAAAACTAAGGTATGTTGAAGAGAAAAGGGGCAAAGAAAACAACTGCTGACACTAAACAGAAAAATTAGAAGGCTGGCGGCTAATAGAAACAAAAAGTGCAATGCTACCAGCAAATATTTCACAGAGGGTCAGTATCAGAGAGGCTAAAAAGGGACTGATGATCAATAGCAGGCGCAAACAACTTCACAAGTTTGTGAGCATGTTCCTACATCGGGATGATGTCTCAACTATCATAAATGGCAAGTTTGCAGAGATTCGTCGCAAGGGACAAATTTATAGAAAAAGAGTACTCACAGACACCTTGGCAAAACTCCATCAACGCTTCCTTGTTGAACATCCTGAGCAAACAGTGTCCAAAGCTCAGTTCATTCGATTGAGGCCATTTTGGATTATTAGGCCTAAAGTTAAAGACAGAGAGACATGTGCATGTAAAATGCACGAGAACATTGGCTTTAAATTAAAAAGAATGCAATAACTGGGTATCATTGAAACATCAAGCCCAGAGGATCTTGTGCAGTCCAGTGTGTGTGACACTGGCAACATGTCCTGCATGTACGGCAGATGTCAAAAATGCATTGAAAAGACCTTTCCCACATCCTTAGATCCTCTTACTCAGGGGAACACTGTCATCTGGCAAGAGTGGGTCACAAGGTCTGTCACTGTAACAAAGACCCTCAAGGATGGATCTAACAGAGGAAAGGCAGACAAAGAAAATGGTCCTTGAAAAACGTACCTCATCCATTGAGCGGTTGCTGGGCCTAACAACAGAACACCTTCCAGATTTTGCCATTCACATGTTTAATGTCAAGAACCAATATTTGTCATTAAAAGCAATGAAAGATACCCTGACAGATGATGCTGTTGCTGTGCATGTAGATTACAGCGAAAATTACAGCTGCAAATATGCCAAAGAAATCAAGGATACCCATTTTGGAACTGGGAATGATCAGGTAACCCTCCACACCAGGGTACTCTATCTCAGTAGGGGCAGAGTGGAAGCCTTTGCATCCCTCTCATCATCTCTACAGCACGATGCAGTGGCAACCAGGGCTCATCTTGACCCAGTGCTGAGATACATACGAGGAAAGTATCCTGAAGTCCACAACCTACATTTCATTTCAGATGGCCCAACTTCCCAGTATAGAAACAAAACATCTTTCTATCTAGCCTCCACTGTGCCCTTTATGCATGGATTTGAATGGGTGACCTGGAACTATACTGAGGCATCACATGGCAAAGGTACACCAGATGGAGTTGGTGGGGCCTTGAAGAATCTTGCGGACAGAATCGTTTCTTATGGGACCAGTATTCCTGATGCAGACTCTCTGTATGAGCAGCTGAAGAACAATTCATCAGTGACTCTGTACAAAGTATCAGAGGAGAAAATAAAGGCCAGCCGCGAATTGGTTCCCCCCAACCTGAAAGCAGTTCCTGGGACACTGAAAATACACCAAGTGAGTCAACATTTATGTTAATTATATGATTAAATATGAAGAAATATAGTTTAAGTAAATGTAGTTTAGTATGTACAGTAGTTACAGAAGTTAAATAAGTTAAATCCTCCATGTAATTAACATGGAAAGCAGACCACATCTGAAATAATCTCATAAAATGAGAATCCACCCTAACAGCTGACATCCACAAAACCAGGAGTCAAAAATACACGGGAGTAGGGCTGGGTACCGAACTTCGATGCCTTTATGGTATCGAACGAAAAACTTAGATACTATGAGTATCGAAAAATTATTTATCTTTCGGTGCCAAAGTTCGATTCCAAAAGCCAAGCGGTCGGAATTTTTTTTTTTTTTTTGCCAAGCGGCTGTGTCTGTGTGAGTTTGTAGCATATGTGCATGTAAGGACCTACATTCGCCGTGATTGGCTGTCCACCACCACATGACGGGGAGCATTTCTGAAGATACTCGCAGTCACACAACACAAGTGTAGTTGTGTTTTCTCAAAACGTTTCCGTTTTAAAATGACAAAGAGGTCTATACTTTTTATAAAAGTGGATGCAGAGTCAGCAAAGTGCAACATATGCGATAAGAGTATTGCAACCAAAGCTGGTGGTAATGAAGCATTTGTTTGGATGAGTGTTTTGCCCTCCCTCCCGGTTTAGTTTGGTCTACTCCGTTTATGTATCTTGAAACACGCCACCTTTCACGTCGTCTAAAAAAACAGAAAGAGAGAGACAGATTTATCCGCTACAGCGAATTTCTCTGAGCAGCAGGCCACTGTATACGTTCACTTAAAACATAACCGACTGTGTTTACGAGAATACTTGCAGAGACAATTATTTTGATATAATTGTGTGTGTATGTGTTCATTCAGAAGTTACGATACGCGAAAGATGAATTCATTCTCTGTACGCGCATTGTCTGAAATGCTGCTTGCAGTGCGTGCTTTCAATGAGTGAGCGAAAGCTCCGAACGCTTGCGAATTGTTTAAAACGCTTGAATCAGCAATATTTAGAAACAAGTGCGAGCAGCATTTCAGAAACGTTGCAAATGTTGTGTGACTTGAACTGTAAAGCACATAAAGCTGTCGTTTGAGTTTATAAACTTCTATTTCATGCATGATTCGTATGGATCTGCTAACTGAATGCAAAGTGTTAGTTCTAGAAGAATGTTTGTGTCTTGATGAGCATGTATTGCTCACTAGGAGTCGCTAAATGAACAGCTGCAGTTCTTTTTTTTTCTTCTTTTTTTTCAACGATGGATCAGTTGCCCTATTGGTTAAAAGCCCCAAACTGTTTACTTAAATATTAAATTAATAAATGACATCAAAACGGGCGTTTGCGTTATGATGTGGTGGGCTGCTGTGGGCCAGAAAGTCCAGGGCCACTTTTTGGTCCCAGTCCGCCCCTGAATGGCACACCCCTATCCAAAAAGCACAACCAGTTGTATTAATAATGTTATCCTGAGCGTGAAGTGTTACCAGAATTTGTTTTAATTAAGGTGAAAAATAAAAGTTTTTTGTTTAATGTATTTGTGTTGATGTTGAAATGGATTTTAAAACATATGGTATAGAAAAAAGTATCGTTAGGAACCGGTATCGAAACTGAGGTATCGAAATTGGCACCGGATCGAAAAAATTTTAACAATACCCAGCCCTACACGGGAGGGGTCATGCTTCTGTGGAAAGAATTGCCAGTGCTTTTCTACAAATTGCCACATGTTCTCTGAGGGAAAAGATGAGGACCCTGACAGAACAGAGGTCATCATAGAGGTTGGAGAGTGGGTCCTGGTTGAATACGATGGTGACTTGTTCCCTGGTACAGTCACACAGGTGAATTTAATTTCAAGATTTCTGTTAATGTGTGAATATTTCTCAGTTACATTATATTATAGTACATGCGGTCCAGCCAAAATGTGTAGAGGCTATACAAATGTTTTTAAACCGATTGCTGAAGGGCAGTATGAAGTCGACACCATGAATTGTGCAGGGGAGAACCGTTTCTACGTACCAAGCATCAGATTTCCAGGAGAAAGGGTCTGGTACTATCGTCAGGACATACGGGACATAATCCCAGAACCACTTCCTGTCACCTCCTCTGCTAGACATTTCTGCATTTTACCTGACATATGGGCCAAACACAAGAAATGCTCATGAATGAGTTACAGTTGAGGGAAAACATGATTGGTACAGAGCAGTGGTTCCAGTTGTTTGTTTTAGTTGTTTGACCAACTCATAAATTGAGTTCTGCTATTCAAGTTCTTCACATGAAATTATTCTCAGAAAAAGGTTGTGTGGTTCAATGTCAGGACCAAAGTGTTTTAGCTAAACTAAATTCTTTTTACAAGAGCACATGATGCTGTTACATTTAAATGTTTCTCAGGACCACATGATGATATGTTACATTGAAAAAGTTCTCATCACATGGTTGTATGTAACTAGAATGATAAAATGTATACTAATGGTTGTATAATTATTAGTACTACAGTGTAGGGTACATGACATGATTCTTAAGAAGAGCATAAGATTGTAAATTGTTAACACAAGTCATGGTACTGTGATGATTACAATAAATGAGAAAATGAAACACCGTTTATTAAATCAAAGTTCTTTTAAAAATTGTATGAGTTTTAAATATGTAATATAGGGTTAGGCATCAAACCCCTTTGTCAACAGTGAATGTGTTAGCTAAATATAATTTCCGAAACATTGATCCTCATTAACAAAATGGCATTTTCATTACTGCAACATATATATTTTTTACAAATTAAGCAATAATTAGATAATCATATTTCATTTTAAAATGTATATACATATTATACAACACTGCTTATTTAAAGTCTGCTACATGACAAATGTGTATGGTATCTTTTAGTAAAACAATTAAATAAAAGAAATTGTAAATCATCACGCATGTTTCGGTAATGAGAGAAAATAAGAAAATTACAAAAATAATAAATATGAAAAAGTAATCTCTCCAGAGTTTTACATAGCTTTGAGCATGAGTAATAAGGTTCTACTTTAACATTAGCCAAAAATACAAATTTTTAACCATATATTTAATGTAATGTTGATAATTTTTTATGGACTTCATCTAAAAAATTGTAAAATTATATAGCAAATATTATTTTAAATCTTCTAAAAATAATGGTTATAGTAAGTTCAGACCTCAATCTTATATGTGCAAAAAGAAAATTGGTTTTTGAAATGGGCATTTTAAAAATTCTGATGCTAGACACCTGCTATATCTGGATTTCATGAGAATCACCAACATAGACAAGTGTAATCTATTTCACGACCCACCAAAATATGAGAAAGAAAAAAAAGAAAAAAAAAGAAAAATTGTTGACATTACTTTAAGCCTAATCTTACTTAAAAGTTTGTAAAAAAATAAATAAATAAATAAAATCACTACTAGTATTTAAGTTTCATTTTTGTTTACAGACGTTAAAATTAGGGCCGGGACTCGATTAAAAAAATTGAATTAATTAGAGGCTTTGTAATTAATTAATCGAAATTAATCGCATTTTAATCGCATATAAATATTTGACCTGAGAACAGTGAGAAGTAATTTTTTTTTTCACATGGATTTATTGTATACCATTGAATAATGACCGAATACATAAGCTAAAGCAACAAATTAGTTTATTTTTGTTCAACCAAGTCTAGCAGACCAGTGCAATTTTTGCCATGAAGTGTAGCAATAGCATATTTAGAAACAATTTAGAAAAAGTACATTTCAGAAATTCAGGTAGCTTATAGGTGCTGGAACCTTCTGTAAAGTGTTTTATAAGTAATACACAATACTGTCAATTACATTCAGAACATTGGAAACCCTGACTGTTAGAAAACATCTCTCTGTTGCTTCAGAGGAAATAACATACTAAGTCCAACTCTCAATAACCTTGGCCAAAACAATAAATAGTTCAACATAAACTGCCAGTTGCACAAACAAAATAATACATAGTTCAACATAAAGTGTAAAGTCCACGCTAGCTGCTATATGTTTTGCGTTGAGGTGATACTTGAGGTTCGATGTGCTGCGGTGATATGCGAACGCTAGTTGGTGCTTCAGTATAATCGGTCCGCCGAAACGCATCCAGTGAGAAACGTTCCGCGGTGCAAAAATAATCTCAATTAACGCGTTAAAGTCCCGGCCCTAGTTAAAATATTAAATGTCCATAAAAACATGAAACTGGTTCACTCCAGTGAACGGTAACCTGCGCTGCTGTTTGGTTGCAGAAAATGCAGTCATGTTCCTTCTGTGTGTGTCGGCGAGAACCGAGCACAATCCAACACTTTTTTTTAGAAAAGCATAAGCAGCAATGCAGAACTATCTAAAACAGTTTGGAGATTAAAATAATTGTGAAATAGATCAAAAAGAATAAACAGATGTTTTAAATAAAACAACAACAAAAAAAACTGGATGACATTAAGTTCAGGCAGAAATGTATTTTTGCGATGGAAATTTTTTTCTAAATAGAGATGATACTTCAAGGAAATATTGCAAAATGTTGTACATTTTGTTATGTGGAATTGTTTAAATCTTGTAGTATTACAATTAACCCTGCATTTGTGCCCTGCTCACCCTGTACACGAGAAATGCTTTTTACAAACCGTTTCCTGAACGAAAACAGTGCGGAGTTCAAACAGACAATAGAAAAGAATGAAAATGGCCTAACTGAAACAGTTTTCGTAACATTTGAATTTTCTGGTGTATGCAATCTCATGCAAAATAAAGTGTATTGACATGAGCATGTTTTTTTCTCTTTAATAATGAGGACTGATTGAACATTTTAATGACATTGCTCTGAGACGCTTCAAAACACGCAACACATGAGGACTTAATTGCAATTCGAAAATCACACTTAGGATATTGCTTAATATTAGGATATTATTTAATGTTGGTAGGCTATATCGTGCAGCCCTAGACTGAACTGTGTGAGTGTTTGCGTCACTGAAACGCAAATTCAGCTGCAGTCAAGTGACTTTGTGCAACCCACAGTTTGAAAACCCCTGTCATAACAGGATCTATCACAACATTTTATGTGTCCGTGATACATGTGATGCAAATGTAGATCTCACCTTAAATGTCCTGTTGCAACCAAATGGGCACCGGATCTCCAGACCTGACTGAATATGGCTCTTTAAATGAGAGAAAAGCTGTGTTAGGGACCCACATTTAACTTCACAAAAGTTTACATGGCATTTAAATGTTTAAATCACACATCTGTGCTGTGCCTGATGCTCTTTAGCAGCAGATTGGTGATGTTCCCTGTGATTTCTGTATATGTGGGACTTCAATGAAGAAAACTTAGTGAAAATATGTGGGCAATCAGGTACAGCACATCTAAAACCTGATTTAGGCACATTTCTATGCAATTTCACATGCTGCACAAAACTCAGGATTGTACTGTTCTCAATATTACAAAAGTGACAAACATTTTCAACTTTAAAAAATATAAACTTCACAAGCTAACAAATGGACAGCAATAAAGCATGTGCACTGCAAACTAACGTTAACGGCTTGGCAGTCAAGTTAAACACTATTTAACTGCATAAAACCAACACAATCAAGTTAAAAGCTTTTACATGTCTACTACCAACAACAATGTAAAATAATTTTATACCGAGCAGTTATCAAAAATGTTATAGTAAAATAACAGCCAGGCCACACTTTAATGGTGAAGATAGACAGCTAATCGTTAATCTGTGACGACTCATCAAGAAAATTGTAGATGTAACACACCTCGACTCGCTTTCATTAGAGATCCTCCTCCTCCAGAGTCCGGTAACTTTAGAGCACGAGGTGAGCGCGAAAATTGAGTGCTGGTGATGATGAGGCAAGCAGGTGGAAAGTCCCAGCTTCTCCTTTTTTGGTGTTTATTGGCGGTTGGCAACCTAGTTTATTGGTGCATTATCGCCACCAACTGGAATTGAATATGGATCAAATTGTTTGCTTTTATAATTTATACAAATTTAAATAAACATAAAAACCAAACAATGGAAAGTCCCAACTCCCAAGATGTCCACTGAAGATGACGAAAACTTTTGCAACTGTTTTTTGTTCTTCTTAAAAAATCATTTACTGCAGGAACATGCAATAACAGTGATCTACCTAAAAAAAAAAAAAAAAAAACAGTATCTTATTGGACCTCTAAAATTCACAGCGATTATGTATGCTCCCACATGGCAAAATACAGTAATGCTGTAAAATTAAAAACACAGTAGTCTATTGTAAATATATCCTGTAAAAACTACAGCAATTTATAACAGATATCACAGAATTTGTAATGGTTTTAATGGTTATAATGGGACTTGTATCGGTTTAAATGGAAACTAAAATGGTCCCTGTGGGTTTTCACTGATAATTGGAAATTCTCTTTTCAGCAGGGCTGGCAACTGTCATTGCCTAAATGTTCTAACCTAGTCATGCGGTGCAATGAGTCAAATGTGATTTGTTGGTGATATCTGTCAAAGAGCAGATGGTGTTCATATTTTTTTTAAACATCACTCACAATGCTTTAATTTGTCAATGATTTCCTGGGTACTCTTGGCCAGCTGTCTGATGTGTTAAATATCCAGAGTCAATACACCAATGAAGCCGCCAGAGCAATAGAATTCTTGCCTTGTCAGTTTGAAAAGTGAAAGCGCAGCTGCTTCGCTCCGCCCCGTGACTGGGGCGAAGCAAAGAGCGTTTGTCCCTTTGCATCAGCACTCTCAGAGGCTTAAAACCAGAGAAGCGAGAATGCTTGAAAGACAAGGGGATAAAGTTCCATTTCCTCCCGTAAAATTGTGTGGAAATTAGCGAGTCTTTAGAGACTAAAGCGACTGAATAAGAAGGGAGGGTTTTGTGGATGGAGTATATCTTTGTAGCGAGGAGAGGAAAGCATTGTCCTCAGTGGAGTATGGCACAACGCGAGCCTTCTTTGCATGGAAAGGAAGCGTCAACTTTATATACGTTTCAGCGTGAAGCGTTTTCACTTCGTTAATGTGGATTGGACGCGCCCTTGCTAGCGAAAAAGCAAGACAGAAGTGACCAGCAAGGACCGGGACAACACTCGTCTTCAGGTCGCGCAACGTGTACGCGAAAGTACTTTGCAGATGTTAGATAATAACGGTAATCTTTATATATATATATTTGTATAGAGAGAGAGAGAGACAGAGACCATTTGAATCCAGCATGCACAACTGTTTGAGGGATTGATGTGTATGAGTGATTTGTTGTTCTGACTGCGCGATGGCCCTCAGGTCCAGAAGACCTTTGGTGAGCGTCATCGTTGGGGTTTTTCTTGGCTTCACAGCCGCATCGTGGCTGGTTGTGCCCAGAGTTGTGAAGATCAGTGTGAAGAACAGAAGGTCTTCAGTGTGTACATACTACAGTAGCGACAGGGCTCAGGCTAAAGTTTCAGGCACCGCCCACAGTACCTCATCTACCATTGGCAGACAGAAGCATCTGCAGCCACTCTTCTCCAGCCAGGAAGGCAGTGATGAAGGTGAACAGGAGCCTTATGGGACAGGGAACAGTAGTGGTCCTGTACCTCCTGCTAGATTCTTGTATGTGGGGGTCATGACAGCTCAGAAGTATCTGGCCTCCAGGGCTGTGGCTGCCTACAGGACATGGGCCTCCAACATCCCTGGGCGGGTTGAGTTCTTCTCCAGTGAGGGCTCTGAGAAGGTCTCCCTGCCAATTCCAATGCCTGTCATTCCTCTGGCAGGTGTCGATGATTCATACCCTCCGCAGAAGAAATCTTTCATGATGCTGAAGTACATGCATGACCATTATTTGGATAAATACGAGTGGTTTATGCGGGCTGATGATGATGTCTACATTAGAGGTGAATAATAGGGGTATGATTTAAAAGGGGACATTGTTGAAATATTCTGATGAATAGTAGACCTTGAAAAATAATTATATGACCAGCAGCTTTTGAAATATTGGCAATAAGTTAAACTGCCTTTTCCTTCAAAATTTGAGAAAGTACAAAGTTTTGGAAGCCTGTTGAAGGACCATAAAAATGTTTTGATTTTTTTTTTTTTTTTTGCTTTATGAATTTTATGAATGCGTTTGAATTGTGCATGTTATTTTAATGAAAGTTGAGCTTCCACAATTTACTTATTAGTCAAGTCAAGTTAAGTCACCTTTATTTATATAGCGCATAAAACAAAATACACTGTGTCAAAGCAATTGAACAACATTCATTAGAAGAACAGTGTGTCAATAATGCAAAATGATTGTTAAAGGCAGTTCATCATTGAATTCAGTGATGTCATCTCTGTTCAGTTAAATAGTGTCTGTGCATTTATTTGCAATCAAGTCAAAGATATCGCTGTAGATGAAGTGACCCCAACTAAGCAAGCCAGAGGCGACAGCAGCAAGGAACCGAAACTCCATCGGTAACAATGCAACTGAACAGTATTAAGTAGTAATATAAAATGTGTCAATAAAGCAAAAAGGCAGTTCATCATTGAATTCAATTATATCATCACCAGCTCAGTTCAGTTTAAATAGTATCTGTGCAATCAGGTCAATTAAAATGTGTGTCCCCAACTAAGCAAGCCAATGACAGCAAGCATCCAAACATTTTACAATAGTTTTTTTTTTTGGTTATTCTCGTTTGATTCAGTAGCCTAACAGTAAACTTTATGACTCTAAACACTTAATTTAAATACCGGTAAATATTTTATATATGTGTAATGACCCTAGTAAAAAACATAATTGATTCAAAATACATTTATTTCATACTAAGTATACTTCAAATCTATTAACATATTTATTGACATATTTTATTTGGAGTATTTTGTCATCGCATAGTGCACATAGTGGCTCAGTGGTAGAGCATTGCATTAGCAGTGCAAAAGGTTGTGGGTTCAATTCCCGGGGAACACACATGGTTAAAAAAAATGCATAGCCTGAATGCCCTGTAAGTTGCTTTTAAGTGTCTGCCAAATGCATAAATGTAATGTAAATATAGTTATATAGTCCACAATCAAATATACCAGCAGTTATATAGTTGGATTTTAGTACTACTTTAGCACTATTAAATTTAATCATTTATTTGTTCCAATTTAGCAGACTTTAAGTATATCAAATTACTGTACAAAAAAGTACAATTGCAGGCTATTTTTATTAAAGCAACACTATGGCTGTGTTCGAAATGGCTTACTGCCCAGTACACAGTGTATACTGGCTAAAATTTTTAAAGAATAGTCTGTGAAACAGTATACACTAAGCAACAAATGTTTCAGAGTTGTGTGCTAATGTGTTGTCACATGACATGAGTTTGTTACCTCACAAGTAAATGTACTAACCATTTTTTTTTTTACAAATACTTTAATTAAGCATTTAATTAAATACTACATAATTATTAAATAAATATTTAATTATTACATAATAGTAAACAATGCTATATTTTCCAATTGAACTCATTACATAATTAATGGACTTTAAATACTGAGCAGAACTAATAATAATTGTGTAAATAGTAGGTAGGTGGTCAATATTTATATTTCAGTACTGTAGTACATTATAAAACAGTATGCAATAACATAGTGTGTTTAAATTATCATACTTTAAAATATCATTAAATGAATGCAAAATTATTGGGACAATTTAATCTCCCTATACCCATACTGCTAACCACCTAATAACACTGTATTATTAATTAGATGTTTTATTCCAATTTTCTAATATTTATTTTATTTATATAGAAAATAAGTGACTTTCTGGTCTGATATGTGGTGGGAAATTGAGTAGCCTAGAACAAGTTTTGGTAAAGGGCAGCCTCGAACTCGGGTCAATTGTGTAAAAATCATTCATTATCCATCTTTTATCCACTGCACTACTGATATAACAGATCAGGGGGCATCTTTTGCAGTGCTTTTTATAATAGCCATGCATTGGTGATCAGAGTTATTGTAAATAGTCTCTGCCAACAAATTATTTATATATTATATTACTTTTAATTATATTTTTATCATTCAATATCTTTAAAATAATCTGTACTGTATAAATAGCTATAGAGATCAAGGTGACTTCATTTGACTTGATCGGAAATGTGCTGTAGAGATTAAAGAACCATTTATGTCCTACTTACGATATTGTTTTTAGATACACAGCGATAGTTTGTAGTTTACAGTAACATGTATGTATAAAAGTGTTTTATAATTACCATTCCCTGCCTCCAGTTTACTCACGTGTTTGAAGATGAAACATTACATGGGGTGTGTACAGTGTCTTCAGATGCATACATCAAATTTCAGCAAATGTAGCAAGATAATCCAGGCATTCCATGCATACAGAACCTTATCTTACTATTTACAGTATACACACTGCATACTGCAATATAGTAGAATTTGTGTGGTAGAATACCATTCCGAACACAACTTCTGTACTGATTTCAGTGTACTTGAGTTATATTTAGCAGATTCTGGTAAATATAATAGGTAATCCTATTACAGAATCACAGAATCAGTATGTTTTGGCACTCTAGAATAGACAGAAATGCACGCATCCCGCGGAAGAACATTCTAACCTCAGCTACTTCTCTAAATTCTTGTGTTACTCCGGAGCGGTGATGACCCGAACAGGCTACAATAGTCTGAATATAAGCATTTATTATAAGAGTACAATAGTGATTTGGGATAAGACAAAATAGAGGTTTGGAAGATGAATTCATGATTTTGCTCATCAATAATTGAGCAAATTTTAAACACAGAAAAAGTTACATAGTGTTGCTTTAAGCACATTAATATGTAAATGTATTTGTAGTATATTTAAGTAAATTTTAAATCCAAACAGTTTTACACAGATATGTGAAGTGAAGTGAAGTGAAGTGACATTCAGCCAAGTATGGTGACCCATACTCAGAATTTGTGCTCTGCATTTAACCCATCCGAAATGCACACACACAGAGCAGTGAACACACACACACACACATTGTGAGCACACACCCGGAGCAGTGGGCAGCCATTTATGCTGCGGCGCCCGGGGAGCAGTTGGGGGTTCGATGCCTTATATGAATAGTACTTTTAAAGAATACATTTCATGCAAAAAACACAGCACAAATCAGTATAGCAAATTATTTTCATGGAGCAGGTGAGGTACAGTAAGCTAGTGTAATGCTTATACACAGTTTGAGCTTAATATTAAGAAATGTACATTATGGAATGAAGAAATACTCCAAAATAAAAAAATGTAAATTAATTAATTACATTTTTTTTTTACATTTATATCATCAATTTTACATATCAATAGATATGTTAATATATTTGAAGTATACTTAGTATGAAATAAATGTATTTTGAAACAATTATGGCATGTTTTTTTTTTTTTTTTATGTTTTTTTATTAGGGTCATTACTAGGGGTGTCCCCGACTAAGGATTTTCATAGTCGAATCGGAATTATCGAATCTTGCTGATATTCGACTAATAGTCAAATAATATGTTTGGGGGCAGGACAAAATACATTGAGTCAAGTCAGACATTCGACAGTCAGGGAAAATGTGTAACAAATGCCTCACAGATACAAACAGGGTAAATAATGTTTTTATGTTTTGCTTAAAAGATAGTTAACACGAAACACGTCAGCGAAACCCTAACAATTCACAATTTTTACAATAGTAATGTTCTGCATGTCTGTTTAGAGCTGCGTGCGCTGAAGATGACCACCAGAGTGAGCATTTGATAGCAAGTTTTTAATCAATGGGATTAAACTCATAATTTCATGTAGAATACGCTTCATTATTTATACAACATAAAGTTAATATAAGGATTCATAGGCTATCTGCAAAAAAAGCCTGAATGCACATGAAAATATCTGCGCGGCTCTGAATGCAAACTCCTTTGGTGGACGCGTTCTTTACGAAACAATGTGCAAAAACACGGCAGCTAAACTAAAAAAAAATCACGTTATTATAATGGTGTTTTCATTATAATGGTATGGGTGTGACAGTAAAGTTATAATTATTGATATTCTGCATTGTAGTTTGACCTGCTGCTCGCACTTTGCACTGAAGATATATCACCGTAGTACTACAATGAAGCGCTTGACTCAAAATCAAATGCATCTTATATCAGGTAAATAATATATCCACGATATATATAAACCAGATGAAACGTTTTGAAATCACTTGAACCCCACCTGTTCGAAAAAAGTCATTATATAAACATATAAAATATTTATTTAAATTAAGTGTTTAGAGTCGTAAAGTTTATTGTTACTGAATCACAAAAAAAAAAAAAAAATTAGATTGTGAAATGTCTCAATGCATTACACTAATAAGTCATTTGTGAAGGCTCAACTTAAAAAAAAAATGTTCACAATGCAAAATCACAAAGCAAAAAAACTTGATCCTACAACAGGCTTCCAAAACTCTGTACTTTCTTTAATTTTGTACATTAAAATTACATTATTAAATGTCAGTACTAGTATGTGTAAGCACATTAGTCAAAAATTAGTCACCATTCAGAACTGATATAAATGGAAAAGAATTGTTTGATGTTCTCATTGTCTTAATTTAATTTTCTCGAATCGCTCTGCCTCCTGTAGGTGAGAAGTTGGAATTGTTTCTTCGCTCACTCAACAGCAGTAAACCGCTGTATCTGGGTCAGACAGGTCTTGGTACTAGAGAGGAGCTGGGTAAATTGGCCCTGGAGCCTGGAGAGAACTTCTGTATGGGTGGTCCAGGGATGATTTTTAGCCGAGAAGTTCTCCGCAGGATGGTGCCACACATCGGCTCCTGTCTGAAAGAGATGTACACTACTCATGAAGATGTGGAGATAGGACGGTGCGTCAGGCGTTTTGGAGGGACCCAGTGCGTCTGGTCATATGAGGTAATGCCGGTTAATGTCCCCCTGTGGCATTTTGGTTGAATGGGTTGAAGTGCACACTCTCAGAGGTTCAGGGTTTTTTTTTACCTCTTATTATATTCAGCTGTTTTGCTTCAAATAATAATAATAAAAAAACATTATTACATTATATTTCTTGCACCATTACATTTTAGGCACAAATATGTGCTGGTCAGGATCATGTTTGTTGTTCAGTGTTTAAATTTCATGTGACTAGATATCTTTTCTAAATCAGTTGTCAAATTAATGTCTTCCATCGGTCATTTTAGTTGACACAGTATGTACACTTAGTTCTGTGCTGCTGTGCCTTTATGTAATGGGGCAGCTGTGGCCTGGGGGGGGGGGGGGGGGAGATAATGAACAGTGCTCTCCTCCATCCTGGATTTTGGGATTTCGCCCAATCAGACACACCATTTTTCATTTGATTTAACAAATCAATTATTCATTAGATTAGATACATTAGATACGACCTAAAAGTATGTGGAGATTATCTTCCTCCTGCTAAGTTCTCTCTGAAACATTCTGCTATAGAAATGGACTCTTCTCTAATTAATTCATAGAAAAAACTTTCTTTAAATGAACACACATATACTTCAGGTCATTCTGTATGTTGTTATTGTTCTTGTATATTGTCTTTTTGTCTTATAAATTGTTTTATGCTTTCTTGTGATAGAACTACTCATTCACGTAATTTTACCTGTATGTAATCTTACCATGATTAGTATCTATGAATTTGTCTTCTGATTATCTAAACGAGAGTGTATATTATATGTTGATACTTATGCAACATATTAGTGTTCTAAGAATCCTTACTAGTTTGTATATCAACTTCTGATCCAGTTACATATGCAAATTACCAGGATTTCACACAAAGGATTGTATAACTCCACAGTATTTCCAAAATCCTGCTTGGAAAACTACCACCTTCCTCATTGGACAAGCCCTTCCTAAGAGGTGTGAACCATCTCAAAGGTCCCATACACAAATGCTTTCTTCTGTGACAACATCTGTTTTGCTGACCCGTTTTAGTTTGAAAACTCTGGGGTTGCATTTCAGTGTAAACTGACCAAAAGGGAGAATTTAAAAAACAATGGTGTGGCTGCCCACGTGATCTCTTTTCCTTTTTTGACCATTTAACCGTATCATGTCTCTTTTGAGTATGTCACTGTATTTGTTTTGGCATGACATTTTCGGCCACCATGGACGTCTTGTAATCATTTGTTACTTTGAGTTATATATCAATATATAATGTATCATTGTTGAACCTGCCAGTGACTAGCAACCTACATCTTGTTTACACTTTTACGCACATGCCCAGTGTCCATGAATGGTCATGAGACATGCATTTTCGGTTATGTAGTGTAGATAACGTCTTGGTTACGTATGTAACCCTCGTTCCCTGAAGGAGGGAACGGAGACGTTACAAATGGGATCTCGCCCGAGAGCCCAATCACCATCGAGTGGTACAAAACGAGCCAATGGTACACAAAGTACCTTGGTCTGCGGGATTTGCATCGCGAGCTCCGCCCCGCAGAGCGGGTATATAAGGAGCAACGCAAGCAACTCGCATTCAAGTCTTCGCATTCAAGTCTTCTGACCCGGCTGTTCAGCGGAACAGCGATGTGGCAAGGGGACGTAAAGTCTCCGTTCCCTCCTTCAGGGAACGAGGGTTACATACATAACCAAGACACCCTTTCAGTCGTTCACGTTCAAAGTTACGCATGGGGTCCCTCACAAAATGCCACATGGCTGTCTTCCAGCAACCCGTGTGAGTGATAGCACCCTGTCGTGAGGCCAGCATGAGTGAGGGCCTATAGCTCACACAGAATACACTGGATAGCTGACTGAGGAACTCACCTGAGGGGAATAGCACACGCATCCAGTCCGCGGAGTGGAATGGTGCAGCAAGCAGATTGACACCGAGCAGGTCCTTACTGGCCTGAAGGGGCGAGTACCCGGGAGGACACAGCTCTACACGGAGATTATAAAATCTTGCGAATGTGTTAGGTGTCGCCCAGCCCGCATCTCTACAGATGTCTGCTAGCGAGGCGCCATGTGTCAGCGCCCAGGAGGAAGCTAGCTCCTAGTTGAGTGAGCTCTCACCCCTAGGGGGCATGGCAGGTCTTGAGCCTGATAAGCCAGGACAATAGCATCCACTATCCAGTGGGATAATCTCTGCTTGGAGACAGCTTTTCCCTTCTGCTGGCCTCCGTAACAGACAAAGAGCTGGTCTGAGGTCCTAAGGCACCGAGTTCTGGCCACGTAGGTGCAGAGCGCATGTACTGGACAGAGCAGCGCCAGGGCTGGGTCTGCCTCCTCCAGGGGCAGCGCTTGCAAGATCACCACCTGATCCCTAAAAGGAGTGGTGGGAACTTTGGGCACGTACCCAGGCCGGGGTCTCAAGATAACATGAGAGTTAGCCGGCCCAAATTCCAGGCACACTTCGTCAACTGAAAATGCCTGCAGGTCCCCGACCCTTTTCACCGAAGCCAAAGCTGTCAGATAAAAGATAAAGATAAAAATTTTAGCTCTACTGAGAGCTAGGGTTCAAAGGGAGCTCTCTGCAGTGCTGATAGAACCACTGTGAGGTCCCAAGAGGGGACTTGCTGAGGGCGAGGCAGATTGAGCCTCCTTGCTCCTCTCAGGAACCTGATGATCAGATCCAAGACCCAAGAGAATTACCTTCAACAGGGTCATGGTGAGCCGAAATGGCGGCCACATAGACCTTGAGGGTGGAAGGAGACAGCCTTCATTCCAACCCCTCCTGAAGAAAGGAAAGCACTGACCCAATCGGACATTTCCAGGGGTCCTCACACCGTGAAGAACACCAAGTGTCGAAGAGGTTCCACTGCAAAGCATAGGCATGTCTGGTGGACATGGCTCTAGCTGAAGTGATGGTAGCTAACACCTGTGGTGGCAAGGTACCTAAACCTTCCGTGACCCGTCCAGAACCCACACATGTATGTTCCACAGGTCGGGCCGTGGGTGCCAGAGGGTGCCCCGTCTCTGAGAAAGAAGGTCCTTCCTCAGAGGAATTGGCCAGGGAGGGGCTGTAGCGAGGTGTACAAGTTCGGGGAACCAGGTCCGGCCGGGCCAAAAAGGTGCAACCACGAGGACCTGCTCCTCGTCCTCCCTGATCTTGCACAACGTCTGTGCAAGAAGGCTCACTGGGGAAACGCATACTTGCGCAGGCCCAGTAGCCAGCTGTGTGCCAGGGCGTCCGTGCCGAGGGTGCCCTCGGTCAGGGAGTAAAACAACTGGCAGTGGGAATTTTCTGGAGAGGCAAACAGGTCTACCTGAGCGTCTCCGAAGTGTTCCCAAATCAGCTGAACCGACTGGGGGCGACGAGACTGCTGCCGTGAGAGCTCGTCGGCTGCACGATTGAGCCTGCCCGGAATGTGAACGGCATGAAACGACCTCAGATGCTTGTGACACCACAAGAGGAGATGGCGAGTGAGTTGCGACATGCGGCGGGAGTGTAGACCACCCTGACAGTTGATGTACTCTACGGTCACAGTGTTGTCTGTACGGACCAGAACGTGCTTGTCCTTCAGCAGGGCCCTGAAGCGGTGCAGAGCAAGATGTACTGCTAGCAACTCCAGGCAATTGACATGCCACTGAAGTCGGGGTCCTGTCCAGGAGCCCGACGCAGCATGCCCGTTGCACATGGCACCCCAGCCCATGGCAGAGGCATCTGTTGACACAACAACATGTCTGGACACCGGTTCCACGGGGTGAAGTATCGGCGGCACGCTCGTGAAGCCAGTGCTGAAGCAGTCTTATTTGGAGTAGACTGAGAGGTATGACTGCCGCCGCGGACGCCATATGCCCCAGGAGCCTCTGAAACAGTTTCAGTGGAACCGCTCTCTTGCCCTCGAATTGTCTCAGGCAATTCAGCATTGATTGCGCGCGCTCGTTCGTAAGCTGTGCGAACATGGCAACCGAGTCTATTTCCATACCACAGGGGAGAGCTTGCTCTTTTCCCAGTTGACCTGAAGACCCAGTCGGGCGAGGTGTCTGAGCACCAGATCCCTGTGCTCGCACAACCACTCCCAAGAGTGAGCTAGGATCAGCCAGTCGTCGAGGTAGTTGAGGATACGGACCCCCTTGTTTCCTGAGAGGAGCCAGGGCTCCCTCCGTGACCTTAATAAAGATGCGGGGAGACAAGGCCAACCCGAATGGGAGAACCTTGTACTGATATGCCTGCCCCTCGAAAGCAAACCGATGAAACGGTCTGTGTCGAGGAAGAATGGAGACATAAAAAGTACACGTCCTTCAGGTCGATCGCTGCAAACCAATCCATCGGACGAATGTGTTTGAAAATGGGAGTCTGTGCAGAGCTCGGTTCAAGGCACACAAGTCCAGGATTGGCTGTAACCCACCTGTCTTCTAGGGTACTATGAAGTAAGGGCTGTAAAAGCCGGACTTCATGTCGGCTGGAGGGACTGGCTCTATCGGGCCCTTTGCCAGCAGGGTCGCGACCTCCACGCGCATGACACGGGCATCTTTGCCCACCATCGTCGCGTGGACACCCCAAAAACTGGGGGGACGCCGGGCGAACTGAATCGCGTAGCCGAGCCTGAGCATCCGGATGAGCCAGCGGGAAGGCCCGGGGAGCTCTAGCCAGGCTCCCTGAAACCGAAACAGTGGGGTCAAGGGGACTACAGGCGTACCCACAGTGGGGCAGCGTGGTGGAGCAGACAGCCCCGGCAAGGGAGGCATAGCGTTCCTCAGCGGGGGCGGAGTGCGGGCACTCGTCTGACTCCTAGCAAAGAGGGCATGAGGAGGCGAAGCGTTCTTGAGCCGGCTTTGCATGGAAACTGGCAAGGGGAGAGGAGAACGAGAGCGGCGAGGAAGCACATCGCCAACTGTCGTTCGTGGCCTCTTGGGACCCGGAGGTAGAGTAAACAGCTCTTTTTGTGAAGGTTTGGGTACCACCGGCCGCAGGGCCAGTGGCGGAACAACCCTCCGGGGGAAGGAGTGGTCCTGCTACCATCTCCTGATGAGCTGACGTCTCCAACTCCGGGTCGCCCGTCTCAGGAACGCTGCTTGGCCTGGCCTGGTTGCGCCACCCTTCTGCAGCCATCTCCTCGCTGCGCCGGGGTGAAGGCTGCTGTTGTGGTTGAGCGGGAGTGGAGGAGGCCGCATGGGGGCGCCCTCGGCGACAAGCAGGCTGAGGCAGCTGTGCCGGCGGCGGGGTTGAAGTAGCAGTGGGTCGCCAGGACAGGATATTTCTGATGGACTGATTCTGGGCGACAGAGAACTGCTGGGCAAAGCTCTCTACTGCGTCGCCGAAGAGGCCATCCTGGGACACCGGGGAGTTGAGGAGCTGAGCCCGATCAGACTCCCTCATGTCTGCCAGGTTCAGCCATAGGTGGTGCTCCTGGACCACCAAAGTAAACATCACCTGACCCAAGGAGCACGCAGTGACCTTTGTCACCCGGAGAGCGAGGTCGGTAGCAGTGCGCGCCTCCTGCAAAACCCCTGGGTCAGCACAGCCCTCGTGCAGCTGCCGGAGCAGCTTGGCCTGATAGACCTGAAGTGAGGCCATGGCATGCAGGGCAGAAGCGGCCTGGCCCGCAGCTCTGTAAGCCTTGGTCACAAGCGTGGATGAGAACTTACAGGCCTTGGAGGGCAACTTGGGACCACCACGCCAAGCGGATGCGCACTGTGGACACAGTTGCATCGCAACAAAACACTCCACCGGGGGAATCCCGGCATACCCCTTGGCCGACCCACCATCAAGGGCAGTGAAGGCGGAGGAAGTACCAGAACGGTTTTGGACAGTTAAAGGTGCTTTCCATGAACTGGTTACTTCCTGGTGCACTTCCGGGAAGAAAGGAACCAGAAGGGGGTGCTGGCGATCCGCATGACCAGCCCCCATGAACCAATCATCCAGCCTCGAGCGCTCGGGACAGGGCGGAGGATTCCACTCAAGCCCGATGCTCTCCGCTGCCCGGGAAAGCAGGGCCGTCAGCTCGGGATCGGTGTCAGGTGCCTGAGAGGGTCCAGCAAACTCATCTGGAAAGTCAACCAGCTGCGGCGTATGTGAGGGGGGTGTGGCCCGAGGAAGTTGGCTCGTCGGGGACTCCCACACAGTAACCCTCAGATCACCCTGGCCACCAGCCGAAGTAGCCCTCTTACGAGAAAAAGAGTTAGAACGGGGTGTGGCTATATACCTTTACCTCTATACCTTTTAAGGTAATCAAGTCTCAATCTCAACCTCGAGATGGTCATGTCCCCGCAATGAGAACATGAGCCATCCACGAATGCAGTCTCAGCATGCTGGAAGCCCAGACACGACACAGCGATCGTGACCGTCACGAGGAGCGATGTATCGACCGCACCCAGAAACACACGGGCGAAATGACATCTTTAAAAAGACGCAAATTGGCCCATATCTCTATTGTGAAAGAAATTTGCTCTTTCAGAGGTGTTGAAGAACTCAGGAGAACGCGGGAGCTGTTGCAGGAAACCCAGACGAAACGCTGAATCGCACCATCACAATAACACTAGCTTTTGCTTGTAACACTCCAGTGATTGTGGTGATTTTGTACGACTCGAAGGTGATTGGTCTCTCGGGCGAGATCTCATTCGTAATGTCGAACGTGACCGACTGAAAGGGAAAGATAGTTTCTGCAATGCCAGTGTAAACACGATTAGTTTTATATCTAAAACACCGTTTTAAAACGAAAACGCAGTGTAAACGGGGCTTAAGTGCTGGAGACCATGTCGCTATGGAATCAAAGATGCCAAAATTTAATCACACACAATGAAGCTTCTCTTATACTTATACTGATATTACTATTATAAAAAGTGCAAAATACTTATTTGTTTATTCCAATATTTGTTGGTCTTTGCAAATTATGGGCAAATCGTGTCCTGTATTGATTTGATAAAGCATTTAATGCATTTAACGCATTATTTTACCTTTAAACATGGGACGTTTCCATATTTTGAGGGACGGGTGGCAACCCTACTGTTGAATGACACCTTCATGACACATACACGTCATGAAGAATGAAACATGACTGAGATGAAGATAAAAGCATTTGCTGATCTAAACATGAAAGCTGACATTTGTCATTGTAGCTTCACTGGCATCACCAGACAATCTGCAAAAATAATGATTTTCAAAGAGGCTTTCTGAACACTCCCTCCATCTACCACTACCACATCTACGCATGTCTCTCTTTGAATTATCATCTTGTTATCTTTTTAATTCTAGTTATTGTCTGCCAGCAAATGTTTAGAGTGCCACCTCTGAAATTAAAGGGATAGTTCACTTTCAAATGAAATTTTGGTATGTTTTAGTTTACCTCAAGGGCATCCAAGATGTAGTTGTCTTTGTTTCCTCAGTAGTTTCCATTTTGATATTTTTAGGTCAAACCGTTCTTGTCTGTCAATCATATACTACAGGTCTATGGTCACCACCTCAAAGAGCATGCACAGAGAAGTCCAAATGAAACAATTCCCCATCGTAAGTACACATTGATGACCTAAGACATAAAATGAGTGGTTTGTGTGAGAAAACGAACAGTATTTATATAGTTTTAACCTCTTGTACACAACCCTGTCCAAGTGATCTGAGGGCGTGCGTGCTTCATGGTGTGTGACGTGTCCGCGCGTTCTGGCTTTGTCTGCGCAAGCGCAGAAAGTGCCGGAAGTGATCTCTCGTGCGTGTATGTCACTCATTGTTTACACAGATTTCGGAAGTGTCACCTTTTACTGTGAAGATCTAAACACATTTAGATGTACAGGAAATCGCAATGGAAGATGATTTCGATATATCAACAGACAACGTTGAATTTTTTCACAACCATATTTATTTGAACCAGAATACACAGATCAAGAACTCAGAGCGATGGAGGAAGCATCAGCTGCAGCAGCACATCTTCAAGCCTCAGGGAGACAGAGATCTCTTCAAAATTTGTGGTGTTTTAGTAGCGTGTTGTGAGATGCCAACAGAAGTGGAGAGCATATGTTGTCACGAATGGAACATAACAATGCCACAGCTACAAGAAGATGACAAGGACATTTACAGTATCGCATCACACACCTGCCTGACTGAAGATCCTGAGTTTTTTCTGCTGTTGAGCTGCAGTGTTTTTCACGTTGTGTTTAGTTTGCCACGTATAAACTGGAGGCAATGTTCAAGGCCAGATAGTTGTGTATTGAGGTAAAAACGATATAAATACTGTTCGTGTTCTCACACAAACCACTCGTTTTGTGCCTTAGGCCATCAATGTGTACTTACAACGATGTTTCATTTGGATTTCTCTGTGCATGCTCTTTGAGGTGGTGACCATAGACCTGCATTATAGGAGTCACAGACAAGATTGGTTTGACCTAAAAATATCAAAATGGATACTACTGCGGAAACAAAGACACCTACATCTTGGATGCCCTTGAGGTAAGCTAAAACATACCGAAATTTCATTTGAAAGTGAACTATCCCTTTAAGAAGTGATTAAACCATTTATAAATGCATAATCCATTGTAATTTGAAAAAATTTTGAACATTGAACATTGATTAATGAAGTTAATTTTAATACCTGTAAATTTGACAAATAAGCTGCAAAGTCCAGGCCATGTGTTGTTTGGACAATTAGATCTGTCTTTTGTGTAGGTATTAATGAAATTACAGAGTGATTTGTTGTTGTATCCTAAAGACATCAGTACATCTTCAGTCTAATAAGAAGATGTATTGCTTATCAGTAAATGAAAGAGGTCAAAATGTTATTCAGTATTTCTATAACAAGAATTTGAAGATCAAATTATAAGTGTATAAATAAATTTAACATCACACACAGCAGCATCTCTGCTGGAGATCTTTTCACTGCATTCTCTGAGGAGTGACGCCCACTCACTGCAGTCCTTTTCATCTCTGTATCAGTTGCATAGCTGTTTTCAGTCTGTGCTATTAGCTGTGTTCAGTCTGTTAAGACACAGTCGCTTTTTGGACCTATGAACCACATTTGATGCTCTTACATTCACATTGCTCAAATTACAATGATAAATGCACTCAATATTACTAAATACTGAAGACTTAATCATAAAGACACAAATGAACATTCATATCTGACTATTTTTCAGTCATTGTCTCATTTTTCAAATGCACCATAATAAAACAAGATCATCCTTTACAGTTTTTTATTTAATTTTTTTAATTGAATAAAAAAATATATATATTGCTTTGGTGCAATTTTCATAAGCAATTGGCAAATATAAATATGATATAAGTACTCTTAGTACTAATATCACAGCAGATCACCAATAGTGTGCTTTTTCAAACATTCCAGGAAATTTTCAATTGTGTTAGTAAATAGAATATCACAAAATATAATTTTCAGTAGTGATCAGTTTAAAGTTTTGTACAAAGAGTTTTGATAATGTACACCTGACTTATGAAAATAGTACAAAAACCAATTGACAGAAAAAAACTGTAAGATAATGTCTTCACAACAGCAGGCCAACACCATTTGAGTGATGAATGCTGTGCTGTCATATAGTATCAACAGACAGGTTAAAGTTAATATGCTTTCATCTTTTACTGAATCAAGTCAAGTCAAGTCACCTTTATTTATATAGCGCTTTAAACAAAATACATTGTGTCAAAGCAACTGAACAACATTCATTAGGAAAACAGTGTTAAAGACAGTTAAAGGCAGTTCATCATTGAATTCAGTGATGTCATCTATGTTCAGTTTAATTAGTGTCTGTGCATTTATTTGCAATCAAGTCAACAATATCGCTGTAGATGAAGTGTCCCCAGCACTGAATCAACACTGAACTGAACTGACTTGAGCTGTATAATGACACGAATGGCTTGTTTAGAGCTGTTACATATTGTTTTGCAAAAAGTGTTTTATGTAACTGAACACTGACTGACTGTCAAAGACAGAGAATTACTGTATGGTTTTGCAGATTTGGTGTGTGATCTGGTGTTCCTGGTGTCTGGTGTGAAACAAGAAAGAACATTTTTGTGTTTAAGCAGTTGAAGAAAAAAAGAAGAATGAAAGAAAGAAGAAAGGCGAAGTATTCCTATTTTAGTCACATTATAGAAGTGCAGTATAGATATTTACACATCTTAATTACACTATTACAATTCTGTGGGAGTTTTCACTGCATTTTGTGACAAGAAACACACGGCAGTGATTAACCTTTTGAGAGCAATTAAAAGAGCATGGCTTCAACAATGGCATCGTTTGTTTACATGTATAGCATGACAAATAATTAACTGCATTTAAAGCTTTCGTAAAATAAAAAATCCGGCACCCAAAACTGTGTATATGGCACCAAGACAGTATGTATGTTGATACCTGAAATTCTGGAGTGGACGTTGGATGCTGTCGCATGGGGACGGAATGACGTGTGCCATTATAATTAATCTATGTACTATAACATGTAAAGCGGGAACATGAAAGTAATATTCTAAAGTAACTCATGTAAACACCTTCTCAAAATCAAACATTTGTTTCCCTACGCTACAAAAACCTTTGCCATAATATTATACTTGTGTATACACAGTTATTCAAAACCTAAAGCTCTTCTTTCATGAGCTCCTATGTATATTTATGTACAAGACTAAAAGCAATTGGCAGAGAGATGCTGAAAAATTCATGTTAAACACGAAAGCAAGATTCAAACCAAACTTTTTTTTTCTTTTTTTTTTACCGTAAGCTTTTGTGGTTGTGAATACAGTATTTATAAGAATATAAGAAAATAAATACATTAACCATGTGTAGTTGTTTAGATTTGTATTTATAAGCCTATTCTAAAGCCATAATTGGTTCATGTTAAGTAAAGCAAGGAGTGTTTGCTCATATGAGTAGTGAGTATCAGGCACTGGTGAATTTATGGCATTTTTATTGGTTGTGTCTGAAAAAGGAAATCAAGGTACTTCCTTTTAGATGTTTGTATGTTACATAGAGACTTGTGCATTGTGTTTTGCAGAAAGTGTTTTATGAAATTGAAAACTGACTGGCTCATCCTGGCCCAGTTGGAGGACTAGCTCCTGTCTCACAGATCCTTCCTCCTCAGAACCTAGAATGACTGGGACTCAGGGTCAATTTTGCCAAGAGCGTTCTGTCCCCCTACCAATGGATATCATTCCTGGGAACAGTTCCCGACCTGACCCAAATGAGGGCAGTAGTCGTGCAGTAACGTGCACTGGCCATTCACCAGATTGCACCCTGTGACGAGTGGGTCGGGGCCGAGAGCCATGGGAACAGGAGCGAGGTCCCATGGAGGAGATGGAAGGATATAAAACGGGAGCGACGACAGTGACGGACGAGAGAGGACCAGGCCTGGGTTTTAGTTGTGTTTGGTTTTTATTTGTACGCGTCAGTTGTCCATGAGGGGCTGATGCGGTTTTTTGTCTTTATTTTGTCATTAAAATATCTGTAAGGGAAACAGGTCAATTTAGCTCAAAGGGAATCATTTAAGATTTTAAAGGGAGACGCCCTGCGATTCAGTGAACTAGCCATTTTAACGCTGGATACTAATATCCAAACTATAGTGAAAACACTATTAATTAGTACAGTAACAAGATCGGCAGTTTAAGACATTAACTTGTAAGCACAAAACACAAGATACTTTTCTTTTCAATATGAATAAGGCTTTATTAGATAAATTCTCAAAACTCTCAAACGGAAAAGAAAAGAAATAAAGTTTGACGAGACTAGGTTGTGTTCCTTCTCATCGTGGCATAGTAGCAGCAGGCAGGCACGCTGGAACCGCGCTCAAAGAACAGTGATGACTACACAGCATAGCTAGAAGCTACAAGCTAGCAGAAGCATAGCTAGAGACTAGAAACAGACATGGCTAATAGCAGAGACTAAAAAGCAGACTAAAAGCCGACTAAAAGCAAGGCATGACTGATAGCACAAGCAATGCTAGAACTAAAAGCCGACATGGCTAATAGCAGCAGCTAGGGACTAAAAGCAAAGATTTTACGATGTCCTATGTATTTAAACTGGCTTGTTGGCCACACCTCAAATGTTGTCTTGACCAATCAGATATTGTCTTGGCTCGGGGGGTATCATAAATCATATGTTTATCTTACCAAGCATGTGGTCCGAATGTTCCTGCTCTGGCAGGGTCTAATTTTGGACATGATTCCTATAACACGATTATGATATATTTTACAAATAAATGATTGTCAGGACAATATCAAGCAAGAAAATTCGATTATATCAATACTAGACAAGACTATGTATCCTATAGTTATCAAAAGACATACACAATAAGTGATTATACATGATAGTCAAATGTGTGGGTTACACATAAATGAATATGGCATTAAACAATGGAATGATTCATTTATAAGTCTTTTGGAGTTCATTCTGGTCCATATATATGTACAAATGAAGTTTCTTTGCCATTCTCTGGCAAAGGACTTTTCTGTGAAGACAGAGGTTTAAAGCCCTCCCCCCCCCCCCCCTCCCTCCCTTAGGAATTTCAGTCTGGTTCTGCTAGGTGGGGGGGAAGTCAATGTAAGTGTTTAACTCATGGGTTTCCATGTGATGTCCAGCGTTGCATTTCAATTACGAACAACAAATTTGACACTAAATTTCTCTTCTTCGAATTGAAATTTTAAATAATTGTTCCAGTGGTGTCAATGTTGAAAGCTGTTGTGTGAACAAGTTGGTTGGTCATCTTGCTTGGTTCTTGTGGCACTAGAACTGATTTATGATTTTCTGAGGAATTCAGCTCGTGTTTCAATGCACACAGCTCTAATAGACTCTTTAATTTGTCTGGTTCGACAAATTAGATTGGAAAAACCATCAGTGAATGGAAAGGGGTGTTCACCTGGAAATGGTCTGAAGAAGGTGGTCTCCACAGATGCTTCCAACAGGTTGGGGAGTGCTATGCAATGGCAAACCGGCCATTGGTCACTGGTCTAAAGAGGAAGGTCAGCTTCACATCAACTACCTAGAAATATTAGCAGTACCTCCTCTCTCAGACGAACAGAATGATATGGCTCGGCACATTTGGCTCTCGATGGGAGCCTGCCGACCTCCCAGAGAGCATACTAAATCCAAACTATCAGACTAGAGCACCGTCTACAGGATGACTCTATGCCCTGAAATGGTCTGACTTCTCCTCCTGGTGTACAGCCCCTGGCACAGATCCAACTTCCTGAGACATATCTTTGATATTGTCCTCCCTGAAAGAGCTGTTGGATCTTGGTCTTGCGGTGTGTCCATTGGAAAGATTTATGCAGCAGCCAGCTGGGCCTCGCTGTGCACATTTACAAGATTTTATCATCTGAATGTCCCGGTTTACAGGCTCAGGTCCTTTCTCAATAAATGGGCACGTCTGGATAAGACAGACCAGTGTTTAGTGTTTGTATGCT